>NC_142782.1:35750917-35895917 GCF_988280905.1 Pimephales promelas | reverse complement strand
TGAATTGATCAAAGTGTGTAGAGGGAGAAGGTTACATAAAAATATACCTTTTAAAAATGTATGTTAAATCCATATTGTTTTATACTGAATTGGTCTATAGTTTATAGCCTATTTAAAGTAATTGCATCATATTTTATTTTAAATTACAGAAGAATTAAGAGTAATTCCTTTAATTAAATTACAATATTTAGATTAGGTAACTTGGTAATTAATTACACCCAACACCTCCTTTTGTCTGGCGCTGTTGCCATGGTGACTCATAATATCTGCGCTCCATTGATAATGGCTTTTTATAGTTGTGGTGCACGCGCTTAACTCAGAGTTGATTGAACTAACTCATTTCAGCTGTTCTGCAACCGAAAACTCAGAGTTTCCCATCTCAGGGTCAGTCAACTGAAAGTTCAAGCTTTAACTGAGAGTTGGTTGAACCTCCTTATTGAAACGGGCCCCTGATATATAGCTGAAGCTGAAGTGTGTGTGTGTGTGTGTGTGTGACTCCAGTAATTACAGACTGCAGGTCCAGAGACCGCCTGAGTTCGGGCCCAGCCCGTCTCTCTCATGTCTGATGAGGAACATCATTTACAAACGCACTGCAGAAAACCACAATCATACGTAATGACACATAACTCATAATCCGAGGAGGAAAAACAAGCATGGAGAGGAAAAAGCGTAGGCCATGTTGTGCTGCTAACACACCATCTGTATCCTTTAATACACAGACCTTTGAACATCTCAGAGAGAGAGAGAGAGAGAGAGAGAGAGAGAGAGAGAGAGAGAGATTCTCAGATCTTGTGTTGTTGGCAGGGCACCAGCGCTGAGTGTGTGTGTGTGTGTGTGTGTGTGTGTGTGTGTGTGTGTGTGAGGCCTTCTTCGCTTTTGTCTTCAGATCGTGAGGCTTCTCCTCGTCCCCGTCTCTCGCTCAGGAGGAGAAGCGCTCGAGGTGAGCGGCTGTGGGAACAATGGGAGGAAGAGCGGGGAGTTCACGGATATCCCAGTTACTGCACCTTTTCCTGCGCGTCTCCAGCAGATCCAGGAACAGGAGGATCACCTACACCAGTACTCAGACCTGCAGTGTCAGGATCATTTACGAGCTGCAGTCTAACCAAAGAGTATTTTTGAAACGGGGTTGTTTTCCACTGGTGAGAGAGGACTGTGTTCATCAGCGTGAGGAGAGTCTGAATACACACACACACACACACACACACACACGCACACACACACACAGCTCGTTTAATGAGGAGAAGGGAATATATTTACACACTTAAACACTGAGCTGTGTTTCATTCATTCATTTATTCATCAATTATCCAGCGATGAAGTTTAGCTGAACTTGTTCTGTTGATTATTCAGTGCGACTATATTCATATTTTATATTGACAACATTTGTGTGTTTCGTAACAAATCAAATCTCGAGTCAAGTCAAGTCTCCTTCATTTATGCAGCACTTTAACAGTATAGAGTTTCACACTGAGAAACCACAGAGTTTCTGACGTATGAAGAGGATCTTAATATAATATCCCCGGCCCGCAATCTACACGTTCACACACACACACACACACACACACACACACACACACACACACACACACACACACACACACACACACACACACACACACACACACACACACACACACACACACACACACACATTGGGTTGGGCGACACCAACAGAGCCAGATCCAGCTGAGCCTGAAACTGTTCTGAGGTCAGCACAGACGACACTGAACACTATTGAGCAGATCATGTGACCAGCGCTGTCTTATAAACACTGACTCAGGATCTGTGGACACTTGTGGAAGAGTTCAACATGATGATGAGATGATCAGTGTAACTCCACAACAACTACACAAACGTCTCCGCTAACATTCAGAAGCGTGTAACAGTGAGTCTCTCCGGAAGGCGGAGCTAAAGCTGCTGTTACTCCTGATCCTGGATCAGTCAGATCCGCCTGTGCTGTTATTGCCGGAGTCTCTGAAGCTCCACCCTCTTCTAAACAAAGGCGGAGCTAAAGATCATTTGCATTTAAAGGGACACACACACAAAGAGGCAAATTTGAGGAGCTATAATAAATGATCTGGTATTTTGAGGTGAAATTTCAGACACATTCTGGGGATGACAGTGATTTATATCACATCTGGTGATAAGGGGCGTAATATGTCACCTTTAATATCTTCATGCCTTATAAACTGCATTCAGAGCCGAACGATAACATAGTTACATTTTATAACAATACAAGCAATCAGGCAGTTGCACAAACACAATGGAGTCTGGAGAAGGACTGACTTGTTGTCAGTGTTGTTAAACATCTCACACACACACACACACACACACACACACGCCAGAGATGATCTAGGAATCTGCTGGTGAATCAGGACTCATCCGGGTCTCTTCATGCGGGATCTTCAAGTGTCCTGATTTGAGGTCATCGAGCACAACACAGAAACGGTCTTTCTAGCAGCAGGAAGTGATGCATAAGAAATGTGAGCTCTGAATAGTCAGATAATGTTGGACTTGCACACACGCTCGCATGGCCAGTAAGTAACGGGTGAAATATAGATGAGCACTATGAGCCAGCGCTGCAATGATTTATTCAACAGGAGCTGTGAGTGCTTGTCACTGTACCAGCAGGTTTACCTACATCTAACCTTTCAGAGCAGTGCCTCATCAGCTCCTGTTCTCACACGCACACACACACGCAATAGTGATGAGCAGCTGCTCCTTAGATGAGCTGAACCTGCGACTGTCACTGTCTAATACAGCTCTGCCCTCAGAAGAGTCCATCATCTATCTATCTATCTATCTATCTATCTATCTATCTATCTATCTATCTATCTATCTATCTATCTATCTATCTATCTATCTATCTAAGTGTCACATAATTCTTCAGAAATCATTTTAATGTTATGTTTGTGCTCATTTATTATCAGATATTGGTGCTCATTATTGCAATAACGTTTCTTACTGTATTACTGTATTATCAATGTTGAAACTGTTACATTTTATTTATCAGGATTCTTTAAAGAGTAAAAAAAACGCATTTACAGTATCTGAAATAAAATATTTTGTAAGATACTTTTCTTTTTTATAATGTTCAGTTTACTGTAATGTTTCATTGGTTAATAAAATAGCTCTTATTTTAAATGTTTCTTAGAACAATTCTTTAATGCTAGTGTATCACGGTTTCCAAATAAAACTGTCAAGAACTCATTTTTTAAAGTCCCCGTGAAATCAAAATTGAACCTATTTACTTTGTTAGCGCATATTACTAGTCTTGTGGTGAACAATTAATCCGTGCAAGTAAAAATATATTTAAAAAATGTTTTACCTTGGTAATCTTTAATCAAAATCTGAAAAGTTACTTCCGGTCTGGAACGGTTCCTTTTTCTGATGACGTAGGTTTCACAGTTTGGGTGGGGAAACGCTTAACCACTCCCCTCAAACCGTTAGTCTGCTATGAGCGAGAGATGGAGAGGAGGAGCGCTAGAGTAAAACCCTGCCCTCTGTTCAATATTCCGTTTCACTTGGAAATACGTCACAGCACTGGAGAAAAATCGTTTGCAACTTCCGGTTCACGGGGACTTTAAATACAATTGATGACGCGCGGCGGTGCGCAGGTGGCTCCGCCCACACTGAAACCTCATTGGAGCAAAAGTCCCGCTTCTCATGAATATTTGATCACTAAACCTGGAAGAGGAGAGACTCGGGAGGATAGAAGAGAGGAAACACTGGATATTATATGACATTTCCCTCAAATTCCTCAATGACAGCCATGATGAACACAGGCCTGCAGTCTGGAGAAGCCTCACGGTAATCATGACGTCATGAAAACACTGTATAAGGTATGATTAGTCTCTTCACAGAAAGTATGTTTGATTTGTCACGTTTTACTGGACAGTCCATAAGACTGAATCATGAGTGGAACACTGAGGAGAATATATTATACTGTGTAATGTAATGTTTTACTTCTGTCTATCCGACTGTCTATCATAACTTTATAAAGCTGTGCGCCAACATAAACACTTCTGTTGTGTGAATATCAAATATCACAGGATTCTGTTGCCTGGCTGCACATAAAACACTCAATAACACGATGAAACTGAAGCTGAGTTACAGTAACTGTACAGTACATACTAAACACACATCCATCACAGAGTCAAATACTGTTCATCTTCCCTTTGCAAGTATTAAAAGAACACGTTTATTTATCATTATTTTTATGTTGGTGTTTGTGTGCATGACACACAAGTCCCAGAACATTATCATTATCATGCAACATCCTTTTGAATCCCTTATGAAGCACTTTGCTAAGGTTTATGGTAATTTTATAGAATTTTGGGAAGAAATTCATTATTAACTCTTTCTGGCACGGAAGCGTTTCCTGAACACTTTAATGAAGAAAATATCCAGTTATTCAAATTACTCCGATACTTTTTACTCTTTCTAGTGAATTTCACGAATGAAAGAAATGGGAAGACACACGTTGGGTAGTATTATGGTGTAAACACACTCATGATCAGTGTGTGGTGTGTGTTCCTCTCGGGCGGTGTGATGAACGGTCATTAAAGCAGAGCTACTCCCTGTAATCACTGCATCTGATGGAGATCCTGACAGTAATAATGCAGCAGAAACACACACACACACACACACACACAGCATTATAAACCACAGCAGAAACACACAACACAGCGAAAACTCGCTCGCATGCAGAGAGAGAGATGTGTGTGTGTGTGAAGGAGTGTTTCGGGGGTCACTCTGATCTGAGATGACAGGACCACCAGAGAGGAGATTCACACACACACAAAGACCGGGAGGCCCCGATCGCCCCGCTTCACCTCTCTCTCTCACACTTCACCTCCTTGTCTCTCTCTCGCTCTCTCTCTCTTTCTCTCTCTCTCACACACACACACACACACTTCACCTCCTTGTCTCTCTCTCGGTCTCACACACACACTCACACTTCACTCTCTCACACACACACTTCACTCTCTCTCTCTCTCTCTCTCTCTCTCTCACACACACACACACACACACACACACACACACTTCAACTCTTTTTCTCTCTGTCTCTCAATTCATTCCAAAATTGCTTTATTGGCATGACTGTAAATGATACAATATTGCCAAAGCTTGGAATGCATATAATAATAATAAAAACATAAAAAAATGTAATAATAAAATGTTATAACATAACCTAATTCTAAATAAACAGTGTAACAAATTAGAGCACGTGTGAACCTGTTGTACAACACTGCTGTGTGTGAATGACTGAACGCATTAGAGTTTCTGTGTTCACTAGAGCGGCGTCGGGTTAGCGGCCCATAAGTTCATCACTAATGATCTTTACAACAGAATTGAATCGCTTCTGGAACAGGAACACATGTGGGCGGGGCTTGGTCGTGTCAGTGGGGAGCTGATTGGATGGTTGTGGTCTGCTATTGGCTGATCTCGTGTGAGTGACAGGTTGCCCCGCCCACATCATCAGAGATGCTGAAGAGGAACTGATTCTGATTCAACATTATTAACAGCACACTCATAAATCATTTATAATTCATAAATCACTGTAAGATTCCAAAAAAATTAGAAAGATCCATTTTGACTTTAACGGTCTATAATGAAACGAAAGATGCTCATAAATAATATTTATTTAGGCTATTCGAAATCAATACTCCATCAATGTAAACGAAAAAGAAAATAATGCATAAATATAATACTAAAATTGAGCATCAGTTTCTGTCAGTCCCTCTGATGATGAAGCTCAGTTCTGTTGCCATTAACTCCACGTGCTTGTGCTGTATTAATTGTGAGGTAAACACACACACACACACACACACACGCACACACACACACACACACAGTGCTGGTGTATGTCTCGTCTGACAGCAGCTCCGATGAAACAAAAGCTCGCAGAAGACCGAGGCTCCTCCCTGAGTGTGTGTGTGTGTGTGTGTGTGTGAGACAGCTGCTGTGAGCTCAGCTCAGTAAAGCTTCATCTCTAATAGGATGAGCAGCCTCGCGCTCGTGTGTGTGTGTGTGTGTGTTTGTGTGTGTAGCTGAATGAGCCGCTCATTGTTCGTGTCGTTGTTTCTGTGATATTCCCGCGGATTGATCGATCAGTGATCGGCTGTGATCGGGATTTCTGATGGATCTATCGATGTGAGGAACGTGTCAAACGCGGTATGTATAACAGAGAATAGAGTTGAGCGCGCGCTGCGCTTCCATATGATCGCGCGCGCCGCCGCGTCTGATCAGGGTTATACTGATGATGATTATGATGATGATGATGTTTAGAACGTTATTGTTTATTTTCCTCCCGCGTTACTTTGTATCGAAGGCGCGGAGGGTTTATGACGTCACTCCGCTAAACTTCTACCGCCGTCCGTGTGTTTAATGCATCATAAACTCATTAATTAGCCTATCTGCGTGTTATTAAAGTCAGGCAGGGCTGAATATGAGAACAACATTCCCGTGATTTAAACGTTTTAAACGATTTTAATGTCATAGCAGTGTAATGCGTGTGTGATTGTCCTGAAGCGCAGTTATGAATGGACGGAGGTATGAAATATGAAGATGATGATGGTTGAAGTTTTTCAGTATTATTACTGTATTCTCCAGCGTGTTTCACTGACACAGAATAGCGGGTGAACTAGCGTCGTAGAAGCAGCATCTCTGGATCCCCAGTTCTTAAAGAAGCATCTCTTCAGAGCACAAAGACCAGTTTAATACTCTGAAGACCTTTCCCACATGAAGAGCCTTTAGTGGTTCCAGTGATGTTAGTTTTGTCCTCATGGAATGGCAATAAAGAGCCGTAATTAGTTTTTAAGCGTGTAACAGGTATTGTGCTGACCCGGAGGTCGTGTGTGTCCGTGACCCGGGGGTCGTAGGGTGTGTCCGTGACCCCTGACCCCTGGGGTCGTGTAGGGTGTGTCCGTGTCTGGGCGTTTAGTCTGGTTCTCAGCGGCGAACGCTCTGATTTCGAGGCTCAGAATACAGTAATGTTGCTTAATCTGATTGTCTGCTGTCGGTTCTGTGTTGTTCTCCCTGCGATCCGGCAGACGGCCAGCGTTCCCACCGAGATCCTCAACTATCAGGATACAGTTTGATCTGGAACACGAGTGTGTTTCCGCCAGCTACGACTCGATCTCAGCTTTATTACACACACCACGAGTCTGAGATCTCTAGATGTGTGCAGAGACCTGGGTCGGATGTTTTTTTTGAGCTCCGGCTCGTTCTTAGTCCTCAGGACGGTGTGTGTGTGTGTGTGTGTGTGTTCTGTTGAAAAGAGAGAGTCGGGTGATGTTGTGAGGTCAAGCGAGACGACAGCGGGGGTTTACTGCGTCCTGTAATGAGGGGCATTTCATTACTATATAAATATATGAAGAGTTCAGATGCAAAAGCCTCTAAATGGCATTTGAAATTTTCTTCTAAAATGACAATTTTTATCGAGCTTGTACTTGTATATTTAAGTTCAGTAATTTCACTTAAATGACAATTAATAGGTAACCTTCATTGCCATTTAAGTGAAATTACTGAACTTAAATATACAAGTACAAGCTCGATAAAAATGATCATTTTAGAAGAAAATTTCAAATGGCACTTAGAGGCTTTTGCATCTGAACTCTTCATATATCTGATATACATTTTAGATTAAATAATGGAGTTAAGCACCTACATTAAAATGACATGAAAAGTTACATTTTTTATATTCTAATAATATAAATATGAGTATGTTTGGTCAGCGCATAATAACAGCAGAACTCGATCTGAGGAAATATACACACAAATAATGATCAATAATGCATTTCCATTAAAAATATTTCAGTAAATCAATTAGAAATACTGTTTGGTCAGTGGAAAAGATTGAGAAAAACGTCTTTGAAATGTATTTTATAATATTTGATTTATTTATTCAAAAACTGCTAAATGAGTGTTAGCACTGTGACGCACATCCGTATCTCATATTCTCCTAATGTCTCGTACCGTTAAACATGGATGAATATGAATATGCAGATGAGGATATAGAGGTGTTGTCAGCTCAGAGATGGTGATTTCGGGAGTCAGCTTTATTTATACAGCGCTTTTAACAATAGGAGAATAATACACATGTGTTTCTAGAAGAGAATATCGTCATCGTCCACCTGAAGATTGATCAAAACTATTGTTGAATAATTAAATGTCCTGAACTACACAAGCCAAAGCCACGGCAGTGAACACACTCTTCCTGTGGGTTATAGAGGATCTGCCGGACACGCCTCTATCAGTCGGGATATTTGTTGGCGTACGTACACTCTAAAACATTGGGTAAAATATGGACAAACCCAGCCATTGGGTTACATTTTTAAATTACATTTTTAACCCAATGGCTGGGTTTGTATATTAAAATATTAAAAACGAAAAAAATATTAAACTTATTTTTAAATAAAAGGTTAAAATATTAAAAAGGTTAAAATATTAAAACAACCCAGCAACACTTTGAGTGAGGATCCTACTCTCTAAAAAATGCTGGGTTGTTTTAACCCAACTTTGGGTTAAATATGGACAAACCCAGCCATTGGGTTAATATTTTTAATTACATTTTTTAACCCAACGTTTGGGTTTGTCCATATTTGACCCAAAGTTGGGTTAAAACAACTGAGTGTACACACAGTTTTACAATGACACACCTGTATCGTTTCAACTGGTTTATTTTCAGTGAAGACCCCTCATACACTCCTAACACAGCTGAGTTGTTTCAACCCAATTTTGGGGAAATATGGACAAACCCAAACGGTGGGTTAAAATATTACTAGAAAATGTAACCCAATGGCTGGGTTAGTCCATATTTGTTTTGGGTTGAAACAACCCAGCATTTTTTTGGTCCGCGATCAGGGAAGGGTTGAACAGTGTGTGTGTGTGTGTGTGTGTGTGTGTGTGTGTGTGTGATGACGGCGGGGGGTTTAGTGTGTTCTGATGGGACTGTAATGAGGGGAATCTGACCAACACAAAGCCGAGGACCGAGCGCGACTGATGGCTGTTGGTCACACCAGCGAGTGTGTGTGTGTGTTTACTCTCTCTCAGTCAAGGCCAGGAGGATCCGCTCAGCCTGAATTATTAATGAATTGCACTCAATTATGTTAAAGGAGCGCAGTGTAAATCACGGCTCAGGAACGCTGGATCTCCTCATCCATGATTCACTCGCATGTGTAATGCATGAGCTCACACACACATCGGGAATCCAGCGTTTAAGTGGATTATAGTGCAAGTGTGTTTGAAGCTGGAAAACGTCGTTCTACATGATTATTATTTCAGCGTTCCTTCGATTTCTAGGGTTTGATTGTTGAAGCTCCTGTTAGAAAACCCCGTTTAACTTTAGTTTATATTCGTTCTCATGAACTCACTTCTGCAGCGTCTATTACTCGTACTTCACCGTTACTGACGCATTTCTGTTTGAACATTAGTTAATGCTCCGTGACCTCTGGTTAATGCATGCTGTACGAGTATATCAGCTCATGCAGGAACTATTGCCAGTACATGAGGCCGTATTGTAAAGTGTGTGTTATGTGTGTTTGTTGATGTTATTAATAAGAGTGTGTTAGTTGATGTGTGTACTGGTCTGAGACTCAGGGGTGTCGGGGAGAGTGACAGAGGTCGTGTCGTCGGGTCATCATCACCATGTTCATGATCTCTCACACACACACACACACACTCTCGGCTCCGGCGGTCAGGGTGCGGAGACACCAGATCAATGAGAGTCTGAGCTGAGATGATGAAACACTGGAAACACTGAGAAGATGAGGACACTTGAGTGTGTGTTTGAGTGAGTGTGTGTGAGTGTGTGTGTGTGTGCATGATGGTAATATCCAAATCCTTTTCCTTGTGAGGAACACAGGTTATAAATTATACAGAATGAGGTTGTTTTGAAAATGTAAAAACGTACAAGTTGTGTGTGATGGGTAGGTTTTGGGGTCGGGTTAGTGTGTGTGTGTGTGTTTCGGCAAGTTTTCCACATGCTGGTACATGAGAGAGAGAGAGAGAGGGACAGTGCATGTGTCTCGTCCCCAGGCCTGGTGTTTGGCTCTGCCTCTCTCATCTATTAATCATGGCGACTGCTTTCTTATTCTGTTGCCATAGTTTCAGGCTGAAACACTGCTGGTGTGTGTGTGTGTGTGTGTGTGTGTGTGTGTGTGTGTGTGTGTGTGTGTGTGTGTGAGGGGCCACGGGACGTTACACACCAGCAGAGCAGCTTAAAGGAGCCAGAGCTTCAGCGCTGGACAATAATGTACAGACACACACTGATTAAAGCTCGTCTGTGGGAAAACACGAGGACAATATCTGTCGAGTTACTGACATTTCCTTTAACTCTAAAACACAAGGCATAATTCATAACTCCAGCGAAACACCTGTGAGAAAGAGATCTTCAACTAAACGTGATCGTCGACTGGTTCTCGTGTTCAAACCCGTGTCTTTAATACATTAACTAGTGTATTTCTACATCAGTGAGTTAATAGAAATGTCCACAGTGCATTAACTAATGTTAACAGAGACATCTTGTTTTTAATAATGTATTATTGGACTCATTTTGCATTTTCTGTGAAGCTGCTTTGAAACGATGTGTATTGTGAAAAGCGCTATAGAAATAAATGTGAACTGAATTGAATTAGTAAATGTTGAGATTAACTAAGAAAGCTATTGTGAGTTCATGTTAACTAATATGTTTAACGAATGTTAAGAAACTGAACCTTGTGGGAATTGAACAGTATTTCAGAAGCGGTTTCTTTTAATCTCCTTTGTGTTTGTCATGAGGAGTAATCGAGCGTTGTAACGTGATTATGCTTAATAGCCATTTAAAAAAGCGTTGAGGGCAGGAGATATCGCTAGAAACGTGCAGACGAGGTAGAAGATCCATCTCACATTACGAGCTCTTGTTTATGACCTGCTTCTCCTGGATAGTGGTTTGCATGTTCACCGGGACAACGGGTTTGTTCTATAGGTATGAGTTATCAGAGTATCAGTGTGTGTGATAACTCGAGTTATCAGTGTATCGGTGTGTGTGTGTGTGTGTGTGATCAGCTCTTTAACACTGCCCGCAGATCCTCTCCTCGCTCTTCTTCTTCTTCTGGGTATTTTTAGGCAGACGCTTTAATCATGAGAGATATTCTCTGTGTGAATGCAGACGTGATTCAGTGTGTGTGTGTGTGTGTGTGTGTGTGTGTGTGACCCGAGCTGCTGAACTACAGGCGTATGAATGAAACACTCCGTTCATGAGATCATCTGTGACCAGAACAACATTCAAACATCATCTGTGCGTCAACTAGACAATCCCAAATATCCCGAGCTTTTCATCAAGATAGGAAAACATTATTTCTGAATGTTCAGAACATTGTGTTTTAAAAATGTTTGCAAAGGTTGTTACATTGTATCATTGTAAAAGAATGATAGAATGACACAATGTAACCTTTGCAAACATTTTTAAAACATGTTACATTGTATCATTGTATCAAATGTTAATTTTGAATGTTCTGAAACAAGTAACATTTAAAAAACTTTAAATAGAACGTTTCAGAAAACCGTTCCATGAATGATGTATAAATAATGTGTTTGCTCTAACGTTTCGAAAACATTATTAAAGGCCAGATAACTTTGAACGTGTGTGTTATTAACGTCACTGGGAGAGATCTGCGGATGTTCTGTTGAAGCTAAAGCCGTTCCTGCGCAGTAAAGCGAGAGTCCGTCGGATTCGCAGTTACACGAACGCCTCATGTTCTCTAAACGAATGGCTCATGTTCTCGAAACGAATGCCTCATGTACTCTAAGCGAACGGCTCATGTTCTCTAAACGAACGCCTCATGTTCTCTAAACGAACGCCTCATGTTCTCTAAACGAACGCCTCATGTTCTCTAAACGAACGTCTCATGTTCTCTAAACGAACGCCTCATGTTCTCTAAACGAACACCTCATGTTCTCTAAGCGAACGGCTCATGTTCTCTAAACGAATGCCTCATGTTCTCTAAACGAACGGCTCATGTTCTCTAAACGAACGCCTCATGTTCTCTAAACGAACGTCTCATGTTCTCTAAACGAACGCCTCATGTTCTCTAAACGAACGCCTCATGTACTCTAAGCGAACGGCTCATGTTCTCTAAACGAATGCCTCATGTTCTCTAAACGAACGGCTCATGTTCTCTAAACGAACGCCTCATGTTCTCTAAACGAACGTCTCATGTTCTCTAAACGAACGCCTCATGTTCTCTAAACGAACGGCTCATGTTCTCGAAACGAACGCCTCATGTACTCTAAGCAAACGGCTCATGTTCTCTAAACGAACGCCTCATGTTCTCTAAACGAACGGCTCATGTTCTCTAAACGAACGCCTCATGTTCTCTAAACGAACGTCTCATGTTCTCTAAACGAACGCCTCATGTTCTCTAAACGAACGCCTCATGTTCTCTAAACGAACGCCTCATGTTCTCTAACCGAACGCCTCATGTTCTCTAAACGAACGGCTCATGTTCTCTAAACGAACGCCTTTAAACAAACGCCTCATGTTCTTTAAACGAACGCCTTATGTTCTCTAAACGAACGCCTCTAAACGAACGCATCATGTTCTCTAAACGAACGCCTCTAAACGAACGCCTCATGTTCTCTAAACGAACGCCTCATGTTCTCTAAACGAACGCCTCATGTTCTCTAAACGAACGCTTCATGTTCTCTAACCGAACGCCTCATGTTGTCTAAACAAACGCCTCATGTTCTCTAACCGAACGCCTCATGTTCTCTAAACGAACGCTTCACGTTCTCTAACCGAACGCCTCATGTTCTCTAACCGAACGCCTCATGTTCTCTAAACGAACGCTTCCTGTTCTCTAACCGAACGCCTCATGTTCTCTAACCGAACGCCTCATGTTCTCTAACCGAACGCCTCATGTTCTTTAACCGAACGCCTCATGTTGTCTAAACGAACGCCTCTAAACGAACGCCTCATGTTCTCTAAACGAACGCCTCTAAACGAACGCCTCATGTTCTCTAAACGAACGCCTCTAAACGAACGCCTCATGTTCTCTAAACGAACGCCTCATGTTCTCTAAACGAACGCCTCTAAACGAACGCCTCTAAACGAACGCCTCATGTTCTCTAAACGAACGCCTCTAAACGAACGCCTCATGTTCTCTAAACGAACGCCTCATGTTCTCTAAACGAACGCCTTTAAACGAACACCTCATGTTCTCTAAACGAACGCCTCATGTTCTCTAAACGAACGCCTCATGTCCTCTAAACGAACGCCTTTAAACCAACACCTCATGTTCTCTAAACGAACGCCTCGTGTTCTCTAAACGAACGCCTCTAAATGAATGCCTCATGTTCTCTAAACGAACGCCTCATGTTCTCTAACAGAACGCCTAATGTTCTCTAAACGAACGCCTCTAAACGAACGCCTCATGTTCTCTAAACGAACGCCTCTAAACGAACGCCTCATGTTCTCTAAACGAACGTCTCTAACCGAACGCCTCATGTTCTCTAACAGAACGCCTCATGTTCTCTAACAGAACGCCTCATGTTCTCTAACAGAACGCCTCATGTTCTCTAAACGAACGCCTCTAAACGAACGCCTCATGTTCTCTAACCGAACGCCTCTAAACGAACGCCTCATGTTCTCTAACAGAACGCCTCATGTTCTCTAAACGAACGCCTCTAACAGAACGCCTCATGTTCTCTAAACGAACGCCTCTAACAGAACGCCTCATGTTCTCTAAACGAACGCCTCTAAACGAACGCCTCATGTTCTCTAAACGAACGCCTCATGTTCTCTAACCGAACGCCTCATGTTCTCTAACCGAACGCCTCATGTTCTCTAAACGAACGCCTCATGTTCTCTAACAGAACGCCTCATGTTCTCTGAACGAACGCCTCATGTTCTCTAACAGAACGCCTCATGTTGTCTAAACGAACGCCTCTAAACGAACGCCTCATGTTCTCTAAACGAACGCCTCTAAACGAACGCCTCATGTTCTCTAACAGAACGCCTCATGTTCTCTAAACGAACGCCTCATGTTCTCTAAACGAACGCCTCATGTTCTCTAAACGAACGCCTCTAAACGAACGCCTCATGTTCTCTAAACGAACGCCTCTAAACGAACGCCTCATGTTCTCTAAATGAACTTCTCTAAACGAACGCCTCATGTTCTCTAAACGAACGCCTCTAAACGAACGCCTCATGTTCTCTAAATGAACTTCTCTAAACGAACGCCTCATGTTCTCCCGCAGATGCTCATCTGAAGGACTTTATGGAGGATTAGCGGCCGCGTATCAGTTCATGTAATCTCAGTGATTTGTTTGCGTATGTTTTGTGATGAAGCTTTTCCTGCCGCCACAGAGCATGTAAACACTCGCACAATAACCGCTGTGTGTCTGCAGCCGCTCCACATAAGAACAGATTACAGACATGTGTCCCGAACACACTCGAGCACGAGCCGTGCCGTGTTCCCTCCGTCAGACACACTGATCACTCAGGGGACGACTCGGGCTCGGCTTGTTTAGTTGGGGACATTTAATATTCAGCAATATTATTGATCTCGTTCTCTCCAGAGCGGCTGTATATATATATATATGAACTAAATTAATAACTTAAGCATCACTGAACTGACTATTGTCTTCTGGAAACACTGTTGCATTATTGTCCTGTTATCTGTGTGAAGCTGCTGTGACACACACTCTGCGCTGTATAAATAAAGGTGAGTTGAGCTGACAGCCTTTCCTTCTTCAGATCTGTGTTACACGTGTGTTTCCCATGAGGCTTTTCTTCACAGACGTGTCTCTGTTTCTGCCTGACGATCATCTGTTCTTCATCAACTGCAGCTGTGTGTTCCTGCACACACACACACACACACAGAAGGACGTTCGCTGTCAGATTATCCCTAAATAAGCTGTTGTTTTCACTGGCGTTCAGCTTCAGGAACTCCTGTTTCTGCTCGATCAGAGGAACCCGTCGTCAGCACACGCCGCTCATCCATCTTGTGTCGTTCAGGCCAGTGTCTCGGCTAATTCAAGGTTTTCAGCAACTGTCTCCAGATCTGCGCATGAGACTGACCTACATACACCTGCGTTCGAGCTAGCGGCGCGGGTTTGGAGACGCTAACACAAACAGCGCCTCATCAGCAAATAAAACCGTGTCTCTGGAGCGAGAAACACAATGGCTGCATTCATCGCTGTGTTCCTCAAGAATGGTTTGGACAAGCGTGTGGTTTGTTTGTAAATGGACACAGTGGATGTTGTGCGACAGAGTTCACGTCGTGTCACTGAGTTTGCTCTTTTATCCACACAACGATTGCTTTAACGAGTCCACTTGATTTGATATTACAGCACTAGCATCTGGTTCTGATCTCAACATTAGGCGCTTTCACTACACACTCGTTCCAGAGGAGCTGTTATCCACATTAGTATACAGAGATCTGTTAGCAGAGGAGACTGTGTCCGTTACGTATTCCAGAAATGCACATATACAAAATCACAGAGAGCCAAAAATGTATAAATTAAACAATGTAATAATTTAAGGCAAAAACAATGAGACAAATGATTATGACATTTAGTGTTTAACCGTTTAAAGATGGCATGAAATGATTTTCTAAATGCATATTATCGACCTTTTGTAAACAATTATTCCATGCATGTTTTGTTTAAAAATATTTGACCTAATTATAAAACGCTCAGATTCTCCAATCATTATTGTTTAAGCTCCGCCCCTGTAAGCACGCTCATCTGCATATACCCACTGCCACGCCCACATCTCAACATCTGTTATACTCGAATCTACGTCACAATACTGAAGAAAAGATCTGTCTCCACTTTTATAAAAACAATTTATAAAATAATAAATTGTACACTGTTAAATGTCCGAGCGAAACGAAGCAAAATATAGATCTAAATCTGGGGAGCGATATGTTTTTCTAGGATGGTAGAGGAAGACTCATAAATGCTATTAACCCCAGTGACGGGAAGGTTTAGGGACGGGGGTTGGGGTAGCTCATATATTTATACAGTAATGTAACGTTAAGTCAACGGCGTTCATAAACACGCTGAAAAGCGATTATGCGTGTTGATAGCACGCCAAAAATGGAAATATGATTTGGCGTGTCATACATACGCCATTTCATGAGATCGGTCTGCCTAAAGAATAGTTACACTTATATAGTTTGTGGTCATGAAATGAATGGGAAACAAATTTCCAAGTGGAAGCGTTTGGAACTGCACACAAACAAAATCTGACTGAAAGCTATAACATGTTTTATATATGCAGCTGTGGCCAGAAGATGTAGATCAGATGGAGATGGAGATCAGATGTAGATCAGACGGAGATCAGATGGAGATCAGATGGAGATGTAGATCAGATGTAGATCAGACGGAGATTAGATGGAGATCAGATGGAGATCAGATGGAGATCAGATGGAGATGTAGATCAGATGTAGATCAGACGGAGATTAGATGGAGATCAGATGGAGATCAGATGGAGATGGAGATCAGATGGAGATGGAGATCAGATGTAGATCAGATGGAGATGTAGATCAGATGTAGATCAGACGGAGATCAGATGGAGATCAGATGGAGATGTAGATCAGATGTAGATCAGATGGAGATTAGATGGAGATCAGATGGAGATCAGATGGAGATCAGATGGAGATCAGATGTAGATCAGACGGAGATTAGATGGAGATCAGATGGAGATCAGATGGAGATCAGATGTAGATCAGACGGAGATTAGATGGAGATCAGATGGAGATCAGATGGAGATCAGATGGAGATCAGATGGAGATCAGATGGGGATGAAGATCAGATGTAGATTAGAAGTGTTGTTTCTGTGCTGTGATATTTCAGATGACGTGTGTGTGTGTGTGTGTGATGCTGTTCTCCAGTGATCTCTGAGGATCCCCACGCTGGTTCTCCAGTAACTCTCTCTCTCTCTCTCTCTCCTGACGTTTCTCTGTGCGCCTCCGCGGTTTTCATATGCTAATCGCTCCAGACCGTTTTTCCCAGGTTACTGTAATGAAAAGATCCGTTCATCGTCCGGGCGTCCGTATGGAATGTGACAGTGTGTCAAATAAACTGGGCTTAATTGAGGCTGGTCTAACGAGCGGTTCGCTTCACTGGCGCTGCTGGGTAATGTGGGAGCCGTTGTTTAATGGTTAAACGGGGAACAAGAGCTCGATTCATGTGGAACTTCCCATTCTGGGACACACGGCATGTCAGGAACAATCATCGCATAGAGTCAACAATACAGTACTAGAGCTGGAGTGTGTGTGCGTGTGTGTGTTGAGATCAGATTTAGTTACAGGACTGTGAGAGTTTGGCATTTGGCAGGAAAACTTTGACACTAAACTGAATTAGCTGATTTCTGTACTCTGAAGAAATGCTGATTACAGATTTTGTGTGTGTGTGAGAATGTGTGTTTGTGTGTGCGTGTGTGTGAGAATGTGTGTGTGTGTGTGTGTGTGAGAAAGTTTAGACAAAACATGTGACCCCGAGGCCACAGGAAGTCTCTGTCTGGTCTTTTGTCTTCAGACTGATAATCAAACTCAAGACCTTCAGAGCCATCGGTTCTTGTTTGGGTTAAACACACACTCGTTCTCCTGACGCAGTTTGTCTCTCACACACACACACACACACACACACACACACACACACACACACACCAGCGGTGGAACTCGTGTTCTAGATCAGGAGAACATGACATGAAAGCGCAGCAGAACACACACCAGTGTAATGGAGGGAATCGTTGCGTGTTTCCCAGCAACCGGCACATTCTCACACACACACTAGTGCAGGTCAAAGGTCACGGAGACGGAGGTCAGTCAGCACAGGATTATGAATATGATGAACTGTATTTCATTAGAAGACATTATTCATATCCGTTGTGTGGAATTGTCCTGTATTGAATGGGAATAATAGCTGATCCTCAGGTTATGGGCGTCCCAGTGATGGTCCATCATCTGGAGATCTGGGAATACTGGTTTATTAGGTGTCGGCGGGGGGAACTGGAAATCGACTCATTCTCCATCAAGAAAACCGTGGATTAATAAAGCGTTTGCACATCTACGGCCAGACGTTACAGCTGAAGCGAGGTTGAGTTGTGTGAGTTTTCTTCTTATTATTCGTTTTATGGTTAGTTTTGTAAAAGATAAATGAGTAATGTAATGTACAGTATATAGTCGTCAACATTTGAAGTGGATCGAAAGCTTTCATCAGTTGAACATGAACTCTGACGAACTTATTTGTTGACGACTGTATGTCGCGCACAGATGCGTCTCGGGTCCGGACTCTGGCACGGATTGATTTAGTGTGATTTGGAACTCAGTAGTACCGACGTAATTTGGTCAGTGCAGTGCATGCTGGGAGTGTGTGTCCCGGAGAGCATGCTGGGAGTGTGTGGGGCTCTGCTAATTGCCGGTCCTGGTTTAGACTGGTTTAACTGGTTCTCAGTGTGTTCTGGACAAAGACGTCAGTGTGAATCCCGTAAGAAAGAGACAAAGAGCTCCGGGTCCCCGTTACGGATGAGCCCCAACACACACACACACACACACACTCTGTGACCCACATGCTCATCCGAGTGTGAAGAGCCTTTATTGCTCCTGGAGCGCATCAGGTGTTCAGGACTGAGAGTGTGTGTGTGTGTGTGTGTTTAGAGGGAAAGTTCAGTCAAAACATCCACACTATTCACTCTCACACTGAAGATGTTCAGCTGTACAGTGACCGTCAGTGTGTTCTCTCACAGAAGAAAAAGGTGTGTGTGTGTTCATGTTTTTCTGGAGACTTAACCTGAACGCACACAGACACATGGGGACTAAAGTGAGGGCTCATGGGTAAACAGAACACACTTCTGAATTATTATTTTAAATGTGTGTGTGTGTGTGTGTGTGTGTGTGTGTGTGTGTGATAGGCAGGGTTAGGGGACAGAATATAAAGATAGTAAACCTGACATGAGTGTGTGTGTGTGTGTGTGTGTGGGATCTGTCAGTCACTAGATTGTCGTCATGATGAAGGGTTTTGCATCTCAGATGTGTTGTGTTGTGGAGTAGTCACAGAGTGAGTGTGTGATGTCTCAGATGTGTTGTGTTGTGTAGGAGTCAGTGGTGTGGGATGTGACGAGTGAATTCAACAGGAACACTGACGCTTTTAGAAGCATTAGATCAGCGTTACACAGATCACATGACCGACACCAGATCACATGACTGACTCCAGATCACATGACCGACACCAGATCACATGACCGACTCCAGATCACATGACCGACACCAGATCACATGACCGACACCAGATCACATGACCGACTCCAGATCACATGACCGACACCAGATCACATGACCGACTCCAGATCACATGACCGACACCAGATCACATGACCGACTCCAGATCACATGACCGACACCAGATCACATGACCGACTCCAGATCACATGACCGACACCAGATCACATGACCGACTCCAGATCACATGACCGACACCAGATCACATGACCGACTCCAGATCACATGATCGACTCCAGATCACATGACTGACACCAGATCACATGACCGACTCCAGATCACATGACCGACTCCAGATCACATGACCGACACCAGATCACATGACCGACTCCAGATCACATGACCGACTCCAGATCACATGATCGACTCCAGATCACATGACCGACACCAGATCACATGACCGACACCAGATCACATGACCGACACCAGATCACATGACCGACTCCAGATCACATGACCGACTCCAGATCACATGACCGACTCCAGATCACATGACCGACTCCAGATCACATGACCGACTCCAGATCACATGACCGACTCCAGATCACATGACCGACTCCAGATCACATGACCGACTCCAGATCACATGACCGACACCAGATCACATGACCGACTCCAGATCACATGACCGACTCCAGATCACATGACCGACTCCAGATCACATGACCGACTCCAGATCATTCTCCAGTGAGGATTGACCCATGAGCGTTCCCGACTCACAGTGATGTAATGAGTCGTGATCAGCTGCTGTTCTCTTACGGTTTGGCAGGTGTTCGTAAACTCATGTCACGTCATTTTAATTATCTAAAGAACCTTTTTAAAGAGGATCTATTGTGTTTTCCTCATCTTCATCTCCTCAGTGTGTGATGTTGAAGCTCCAGTTTCTCCTCTACATTCTTGAGTTTCTCCCAGGAACGAACACGTCACAATATTCCTCATTATTATAATTCATGCGCAGAATAAAGGGGCGGGGCCTGGTTGAGTTAGTCAGTAGTGTGTTAAACTGGTGGTTATGGAAAGGGGCGGGGCATTTCCCATACACACTCGAAGTGCTCGACCAATCACAACACACTGCTCCAGCTGACCAATCAGAGCACAGTGTGGTTTTTAGGAGGAGGGGCTTCATAGAGACAGGAAGTAAACCGAGCGTTACTGACAGACTGGGAAGAGAGGAGCTGCAACAATGGAGAATATGAGGAGAATAATCAACATTCGAGCAGGAGAACCTGTTCTAGTCGAGCCTGAACATCATCACGACTGTGACTGTAATGTGAGTGCAGCCGAAGCGCGCTGTGAGTCCCAGTGCTAATGGGAATGCTGACGGATTCATGGCTTTAATCCCGTTGAGGGAAATAAAGGAGCAGCGCTGGAGGGGCGTCTGTTCCCTCCGATAGAGACACTATAATCTGCAGCGCTGGGATTTACCCACACACACACACACACACACACACGCTCTCTGTGGGTCTCATAAGTTCACTCGTCGCTGGAGGTGTCATGTGACCGATAGTGTCCTAGCTTCCTGTGTGTCCTCATGTGTTTCCTGCTAAGAGGAAAACACGGCAAACCAGTGTGATGAGGAAACACTTGCGTTCATAAAGCAGCGTTTCCATCCCACGTGTTCAAGAAAACACTGTAAAAAAATCTGGTACATTTACCGTATAAAAAAATTCTGTGGTGGCCAGAAATTTTATGTAAACAATACGGTAGCAACATTTTAGGTTTCACAGATGATTTAACATCCCAAAACGGTAAATTTAAATATACGGTTAGATCTATCAAGGTTATTCACAATATATTGTACAGAAACTTTCGGTTAATTGGCGACCAATTAACAGTTTTTCACCGTAGCATTTTTAACGATAAAATCACAATCATTTTTTTACAGTAAATAGTTTCTGCAATCGGGCTCTTTTTCCCTCCATCATAAACGAGTGTGTGTGTCGCGTCAGTCGTGTGCTCTGGCGTCCGCATGGAGTCTCAGCGTTCCTGTGTTTAGCATTAGCTGTGACTGAGCAGAGCGACTCGGATGTGCTAATGCTAACGAGGTCACGTGTGTTTTCATGAACCCGCGACTGTAATATCTCATAACTCCACCCGGCTGTTAACACACGAGTCCAGTCCGAGCTGCTGTGGTTTCTGGAGAGTGTGTTTTTATGCTCGTGTCTTCATTGTTCCTGAAGGAAATAACGTTGATGATCCGCGCCGGATTCATTAGCTGAGGGGATCTGCGATCTCATTCCTCAGATGATATTTCAGTATTATTCAGATATTCCTGTATTGATGAAGAGCTCCAAATGTCCCTTTGGCGGGAACGCTTATTTATTTCCCCATTTAAGGAGTGTATTTCACATGTTCTTTTTCTTTCGTTTTTAAAGTTTTGGTAATTTTGTTGTTCTTTCATTTTTATGAGACATTTATTTATTTTTATTTAATTTCAGTTCAGGTTTAGACGTATCCATAGCAACCGTCAGTGAGGGATTGTGTCGTCTGGAGGCTCCGCTTATCTCGGAGAATGACCCGTTCGGTCAACGATGATAAACGACGTGGACGAAAGCGCCTGAATGAGGGGATAATGGACGGCAGATTGTGTCCGCGGCTCATTTGAGGAGTTTAATAGCTGGAGCTCCACTGGGAAAAAAAGCATTTATTCCGGAAATTAAACACACGTTTGTCTCCTGAAAACACATGGATGATCATTTGTACATCAGTTTAGTTTTATATCCAGTTTTGGTCCCATATTGTTACTGTAGTCACTGGATGAAGAAGATTTGGCTGGAATATGGCACAGTTTACTTTATTTTGCTCTCCTCACTTACACAAATCAACTATAGTGTCCTGATCACACTAGTGGAACATATCAACATCATATCTGGAGTCTGAATCATGTGCGGTCTTCACATCAGTTCCTGTTAAAAACATTCCCCCTGGATGTGTGTGTCGATGTGTGTGTTGGAGCTCGATTATAAACGGTGAAGGCGATCAGTGAGTTTGAGCGACGAGTAAATGAGGACAGAATGAAGCGAGTCTTTAACACTGAGTATCAGCTGTGGCGTGTGTGTGTGTGTGTGTGTGTTTAGAGGATGCTGGATTCTGGAAGGTTTATAATGAACGTTCCCCTGCCGCTGATGTGATAACAGCTCTTTGTTCCGCTCTTCACACACACACACACACACACACACACACCCCAGGCCTCCGCATGATTCTTCACGGTGAGCTGATGCTCATTTCTCCGTCAGGAATCCTCAAGGGCCGCTTTAAAGTCACAACTTCCACTTTGCGATATGAGAATGCAGTTTGTGAGCGTAAGCTGCTTTAGCGCTGCTGTTTATTTTGCAGCGTTGAGGCTTTTATCTGAGGGATTATAATCCTCGCAGCGCAGAGATGCTGATGACAGCTCTGAGTCTCTTTGTGTCTGAGCGTCTGCCACGGTTAAAGACATTCCAGCACATCAACACCTCAGAACCTTAGAACCTCAGAACGTCTAGACATCTAGAACCTCTGGACATCTAGAACCTCTGAACCTCAGAACGTCTAGACATCTAGAACCTCTGGACCTCAGAACCTCTGGACATCTAGAACCTCAGAACGTCTAGACATCTAGAACCTCTGAACTTCTGGACCTCAGAACGTCTAGACATCTAGAACCTCAGAACCTCTGGACATCTAGAACCTCTGGACCTCAGAAGCTCAGAACCTCTGGACTTCTGAACACCTAGAACCTCTGGACCTCAGAAGCTCAGAACCTCTGGACTTCTGAACACCTAGAACCTCTGGACTTCTGGACCTCTGAACCTCTTAAACTGTCCTGCAAGTGTTCTTCAGCTGATGATTTCTGCTCGTGTATGTTCTGCTGTAATTGTGATAAAGCTGCTTGTTTTCAAACTTTAGTTTTATTAACAGAAACTGTTTCAATGGAGGTTTAAGAACAGCTCGGTCTTCAATAAATCATCAGTGTTGTCGTGGCTTTATCATCGTGTTCCCTCGACTAGAACCCAACAGGATTTTCCCTCGGGCTTTTTTTGGATTACTGCAGAAAATAAGTCCAACAAACATTCATGGATTTCCATAAAGGATTCTTCCTCATCTCTTTGTGCATCATGATAATCTCCTGAGCCTGAAGCTGCTGTAAACTAGCTCTCACTTTAAGAGAGTGATTATAACGAGTCGTGAGCCGAGTGGTGCTTCTGTATTAAGTTTGCCTACCTCGATCGCTCCTCATCATCAGATCTTTGAGGATGACTGAACTCATCTGTGTGTCCTGAGCTCGTTTGATTCTTAAATGATTTCTGTCTCTGTAAGTTGATTGGTTCTTCTCTAAGCACTTTGAATAATGAGTGTGTATCAGGAACACGAATAATGATTCCTGCTATGGTTGTTGTTTTCTCTCTCTCTCTCTCTCTCTCTCTCTCTCTCTCTCTCACGTCACTTTCTATATTCTCCACATGAGCACCTCAAATTAGCAGCAATTATTCTAAGTGTAAAATTAAATTACAGGCTGATGAAGGAGCGGATCTGCTCCGTAAACTCTGTATTCGGCTCACGTAACACAACAATTGAGTTTGGAAGCTTTCCTCCGGTGAGACGGTGACTGAGCGTGACCTTTGACAGAAACACAGACCCGTGATCTATGATGCAGACGCTAAATTAATGAGAAGTCTCCATTAGAAAAATGACATGACACAGCTGATATCAGGAGCGTCTCATCATCACAAACGCTTCTGACGCGGGAGAGAAATGAGATATCGAACAGCCGTCGCTGGAGATCCTGCGGGAGAAAGACAACACGCGATAAAGCTCCGGGGGAATTTTAGTGTCGTTGAGATGCTATTAGAGTTATTTTAAAGAGGTAATGTTTATTACTTTAATGTTCCTTGAGGTTCACTTATAATGATAAAGTTTTTTGCACAAATGTAAATGCGGAAAAAACCTCGTTCTGAGCCTCTGTCTGAAATGATGAGTTTTAACACACTGCTCTGATTGGCTGACGTCACTGCATAGTGTCAACACGTCACAAACCACCTTGTAACCAATCAGATCAGCGAGTGATCGCCAACCAGTGGATCTCTGAGTGAGTGGGTGGAGGCGGGGCTCATTTGTATATTCATAGAACCGCGCATACTAAATGAGGCGAGGGTGTCGAGTTACATTCAAGATATTTTAAGACATGGGTTAATTTTTACTTTCAACGGAAAAAAACTTTTGTAATTTTGGTGATCAAAGATGAGTTGGATAAAGTAATTGTCCGAGTAACTCGTCAAGCCGATTTGATCATTGTGTCGTGACCCCTTTAATAGTTTTGAGTTTTTATATATTTTTCATTTGTTTTTGTTCTGGTTATAAATGCTTATTGCACGTTCGAACAGGGAACGTTCTGTCATGGATCTCAAAGTTATGAACAAACGTTCTTCCAGGAACATTAATAGAACGGAAATGTTACTGGTTTCAGAGAACATTCAAAAGAAACGTTCCCATTATTTGCTATAATTTTACATGAACATTTTATTTCAAGTAACGAGTGTCTGACGGGGCTGTGTTTCCGTCTGAGGATCGGCATGTCTGTTTGATTGGTGATGTGTTTCAGGTGTGTGTGTGTGTGTGTGTGTGTGTGTGTTGTTCTCGTCCGCTGAGCTGCTGATTACAGAAGATTACCTCAGATGAGGGTTAGTGACTGAGAACGGGTCTTTAAAGCATCGGATCCAATTAAGCAGAGCTGGCCCAGAGTCGAGGACCGCGATCGGCTTCTGCCGTTTCACACACACTTCCGAACCCTGCGTTTGTGAGAGTGTGTGTTTGTGTGCAGATGATTCTGCTCGTCTGCTTCTGATTCAGGGGCGTAGCTACATGGTGGCCAGGGGGGGCCACGGCCACCATTGGTCAAGGCTCGGCCCCCCTGCCGGCCCCCCCTCCCAACCTCACGGGAAAATAAATTTAATAATAATAAAAAATACAAACTCCAGTAACGGTCTAAAAAGGAAGCTAAAATGTATTTTTTAATCAAGTCATTGATTTGTCACTTACGCTACATATTACGCTCCATATTAGCAACATGTTGGGTCACGCCCCCATCAACAGTGCGAGACATAACGTGCCTGCATTCTGACACCGCTTAATGAAGACTAGCAGCTAATCACTGGATATACCACTGTAACTAACAGGTGTGTAAGTTGGTGATACTTGAAAGCATAACATTAATTGAAATGATAAGATCATATTAGTTATCTTCTGACTCAGTTTAATGTGTAAGAATGTGTCGTCGACATAGAGTGAGTTTAGTTAAGCAGCGCTGCTGCTGTTATTTTTGCAAACTTGTATGATTATCTGGCTGGCTAGCGCTAGACAGTTAGCTTAAGTCAATTCCAATTGTGTCACTTAGGGTACAGGCACTAACTGAAGCGTTCCGTTCACGACGACACGTAAAATCCCTTTTAGACTAATCTGGTCTATTTTTTTCCCTTCAAACGCACGCGCTGGCGCCGCAATCACGTCTAGTGTAGCTAACTTCCATTGATTATAGTGGAAGCTATACTCTTAGGAAAAAGGGTTCTATCATATATAGGGTTCTTTACTCAAAGGACATTTTATGCTAAAAAAGGTTCAATAATGAGAAGAAAGAACCCTTTTGGCTCAAAGGTTTTTTAAAGGCTATTATTCATTCATATATTACATTATTCTGCAACATTTGTAGGTGTTATTAAATTATTGTTTATTAAACTGTTGTAGTAACTTAATATCACATTTTAATCATGCAGATTTTTGGAGCATAAAAAGTGAAATGGCACTCTTCGTCTGATAGTAATTAATCACATTTTTTAACCACCATATGTTGAATTTTTTGATCATTCACATGCATTGCATTTTAGGGGTTCCAAATACGTAACGCTTTAGAACCTTTTAAGGTTCTATATTGAACCTTTTCTTCTAAGAGTGTAATCTAGTAACTATTATTAACTAACAAGAAACTCTGATTAACAAACTAATAGCGCATAGATTAAGTGTTACTACTTCTGTGGGAATTACTAATTATTTGGATTCGTATTATAAAGTGAAGATCATTGGAACTAACTAATAATTACTCAAGTGTTACTAAAGACATTTTCTAAAAGTATACTAAAGTTCACCAAAAATCTCAAACAGTTGCACAAATTATGACTAGATCATGTAGTAACACTTGAGTCATTACTAGTTAGTTCCAATGATCTTCACTTTATAATACAGATCCATTAGTAAGTAATAGCTCACAGATGAAAGTGTTACTAGATACTTCTGTGGGAATTACTAATTATTTGGTTCCGTATTATAAAGTGAATATCATTGGAACTAACTAGTAATTACTCAAGTGTTACTACATGATCTAGTCATGATTTTTGCAACCGTTGTAACCTGTTGTGTTATCACAAATGAAATTGGATGTTGCACTTAAAATGCAATGGTTTACCTAAATAAATTATTGCCTAATATGACAATTCATATTGCGTCTTTCTGTCATTTGCACTAAAAACATCCCTGTCTCATGTTAAGGTCCCTAACCCCTCACATAATGATGACACATTGCACTCGCACATTTATCAGTTAGACATTATTAGTGTCATAAGGGAGTTCAATCCATTGTTTATGGCCTGACGAGCCGCGCGTGAGTTTTAGTAATAGTAGTTTTTGACAATCAAGTGCCACCCCAAATAAAAGACTGGCACAGGCTGGCCCCCCCAGAAATAATGTCCTGGCTACGCCCCTGTTCTGATTGTCAGGAATGGAGAAGGTTGTGTAACGCTGTCGTCGTTCTCCTTCACCAGTGTGTGTGTGTGTGTGTGTGTGTGTGTGTGTTATTCAGCAGCTCGTGATGAAGAAAAGAGGGATTGTTTGTGCGTTCGGCCCTTTTCTAGTAAAATCTGTCTCCCAGAAGTCCTGGTCCGTGTTCATTAACACGAGTGTGTGTTTCTCCGTCCATCATTCACTGGCGCTTCAATTACAGCTTTAATTCATTACAGGCCTGACACTCCTCCGCTGTCAATCATCTCTCTGGACACTGAGTGTGTGTGTGTGTTCGTTTAGTTTAATCTGATGTTGTGGTGTTTGAACACATTATTGCAATATTTTCATCTTGCCATATAAAGAGTTGTGTTTGCTACAATCAAACCGTTTACATGCGTGACCGTGAAGTTCCTCGTATATCGAGAGATTCGCTTCTGGAACAGGAACACATGTGGGCGGGGCTTGATCCTGTCTGTGGGGAACTGATTGGATGGTTGTGGTCTGCTATTGGCTGATCTCGTGTGAGTGACAGGTTGCCCCGCCCACATCATCAGAGATGCTGAAGAGGAACTGATTCCGATTCAACATTATTAAAATGTGCACTGATTAATCATTGATGATGAACTCTGCAATATTCTATAACAAATCAGAATTCATGATGACATTTGTGTACAAAAGTCTGACCTTTTGTCAGTGTGATTAAATCATGAGTCGAGAGATCAGTCTTCACACTGGTGCATTGTGGGATACAGTGTGTCATGCAGGATGAATGCAGAAATCTACGCACTTACAAGACATGAAAAGCACTGAATTCTTTAGAACAGTGAATGCATGAACTCGACGTCAGTCGCTCTGGAGGAAAGCGTGTGTGTGTGTGTGTGTGTGTGTGTGCAGCTGCGTATCATCACTCGCTTTTTCTTCCATGCGAACAGAAGTGCAGCAGAATCTGTGATTTGTGGAGTAATTTGTTGCTCACGGAAACTTTGGCGCCGTCAGAGGTCAGAGGTCGGTGTGTAAATCAGAGCCACTGTAATGAAGATTGCTTTTCCCTGCTGCGCAATCTCTGATTGGCTGAGAACCGTGTCAGCAGTTTCTTACCCATGATGCTCAGCGTTGCGATCGATCTGTCAACCTCCTCCTGCAGTTCCTCCACTGGCCACTAGAGGCGCTGCAGCACAACATGCCCAACGTTACAGCAGGATAAACATGTTGAAGTGGTCTTGGTCTGTACCGCTAATGTTGTCCTTCATGGCGACTGTGAGGAGGGGGTGATGGATTTTTTATAACTCATCCGTTTAAATTATATTAAGCTTTAACGTTCTGCATAATTAAGGGCGTGGCCACTTGAGTGACAGGTGAATTTCCTCTGATGTCACTACTAGCCGTTTATCTGCTAGCGTTAGCGTCACGTCACCTCAGCTAATCCGCCTCGCTGCACATTGTCGTTTATCCGCGAGTGACGTGCTAACAATATGGTGACGGCCGGCTCCGCCCACTTTGGGCTTCACTACGGGTGATGTCACACACACTTACAGTCTACGGCTTCACCTGAACATGTGATGTGTTATCCTGATGGGCTTTCTAGTCTATGGATCTGATGCATATTCCTCTAAGCCAGTTAAAGTGAGCTGTGTGTGTGTGTGTGTGTGTGTGTGTGTCCTCCGCAGGCTGAAGTTCAGAGGTCAAACATGCGGTCTCAGGCCCTGTTGCTGTATTTCTCCGTTCTTCACACGGCAGGAGCCGCTTTCCCAGAAGACACCGAGCCCATCAGTGTGTCACACGCCAACTGTGAGTCTCCTCCTCTCCTCCTCTCTCCTCCTCTCTCCTCTCCTCCTCTCCTCCTCTCTCCTCTCCTCCTCCTCTCCTCCTCCTCTCTCCTCCTCTCTCCTCTCTCCTCGTCTCCTCCTCTCTCCTCTCCTCCTCCTCTCTCCTCCTCTCTCCTCCTCTCTCCTCTCCTCCTCCTCTCTCCTCCTCTCTCCTCTCTTCTCTCTCCTCCTCTCTCCTCTCTCCTCCTCTCTCCTCTCCTCCTCTCTCCTCTCTCCTCCTCTCCTCCTCTCTCCTCTCTCCTCCTCTCTCCTCCTCTCTCCTCTCTTTTCTCTCCTCTCTCCTCCTCTCTCCTCTCCTCCTCTCTCCTCTCTCCTCCTCTCTCCTCTCTCCTCCTCTCTCCTCCTCTCTCCTCTCCTCCTCTCTCCTCCTCTCTCCTCTCTCCTCCTCTCTCCTCTCTCCTCCTCTCTCCTCTCTCCTCCTCTCTCCTCCTCTCCTCCTCTCTCCTCCTCTCTCCTCTCTCCTCCTCTCTTCTCCTCTCCTCCTCTCTCCTCCTCTCTACTCTCTCCTCTCTTCTCCTCTCTCCTCCTCTCTCCTCTCTCCTCCTCTCCTCCTCTCTCCTCCTCTCTCCTCTCTCCTCTCTCCTCCTCTCTACTCTCTTCTCTCTTCTCCTCTCTCCTCCTCTCTCCTCTCTCCTCCTCTCCTCCTCTCTCCTCCTCTCTCCTCTCTCCTCGTCTCCTCCTCTCTCCTCTCTCCTCCTCTCTCCTCCTCTCTCCTCTCTCCTCGTCTCCTCCTCTCTCCTCCTCTCCTCCTCTCTCCTCCTCTCTCCTCGTCTCCTCCTCTCTCCTCTCTCCTCCTCTCTCCTCCTCTCTCCTCTCTCCTCGTCTCCTCCTCTCTCCTCCTCTCCTCCTCTCTCCTCCTCTCCTCTTCTCTCCTCCTCTCTCCTCTCTCCTCGTCTCCTCCTCTCTCCTCTCTCCTCCTCTCTCCTCCTCTCTCCTCTCTCCTCGTCTCCTCCTCTCTCCTCTCTCCTCCTCTCTCCTCTCTCCTCCTCTCCTCCTCTCTCCTCTCTCCTCCTCTCTCCTCCTCTCTCCTCTCTTCTCTCTCCTCTCTCCTCCTCTCTCCTCTCCTCCTCTCTCCTCCTCTCTCCTCTCTCCTCTCTCCTCTCTCCTCCTCTCTCCTCTCTCCTCCTCTCTCCTCTCCTCCTCTCTCCTCCTCTCTCCTCTCTCCTCCTCTCTCCTCTCTCCTCCTCTCTCCTCCTCTCTCCTCCTCTCCTCCTCTCTCCTCCTCTCTCCTCCTCTCCTCCTCTCTCCTCTCTCCTCCTCTCTACTCTCTCCTCTCTTCTCCTCTCTCCTCCTCTCTCCTCTCTCCTCCTCTCCTCCTCTCTCCTCCTCTCTCCTCTCTCCTCTCTCCTCCTCTCTACTCTCTCCTCTCTTCTCCTCTCTCCTCCTCTCTCCTCTCTCCTCCTCTCCTCCTCTCTCCTCCTCTCTCCTCTCTCCTCGTCTCCTCTCTCCTCCTCTCTCCTCTCTCCTCGTCTCCTCCTCTCTCCTCCTCTCCTCCTCTTTCCTCCTCTTCTCCTCCTCCTCTCTCCTCCTCTCTCCTCCTCCTCTCCTCCTCCTCTCTCCTCCTCTTAGAAACTGTAAGTGTTTTCGAGCAGAGGCTGTGAGACTGAGAGATCTTTTGTTTTGCCTGTCAGGGTGAAGATCTGAATGCTTCACACACACACGCACACAAACAAGCACACACACGCTCACACACACACGCACTAACACACACACACACACACACTATCATGCACACACACACTCTCACGTGTTATTTTGAAGGGGGGTTTGCATGGACGTGATGTGATGGGATCTCCACTATCCCTCAGGAACATCATTTAGTGTGATTTACGAACACAACATCAAACATTTCAGCTTTTAACTTTAATTCTCAATCAAATCGCAGCGTTTTTTCCAGCTCTCTTAAAAATAAATCTCCTTTATCGGCATCGATGGTTTCATGAAGAAGCTTTTACATCCACCGAACCTTTCAGCGCATAAAAGCTTCTCTATAGTGGAAAAAGATTATTCAGATTATAGAAATCTCGTCTGTGACATCATCAGTGTAAAGAAAACACCCTTTAATATCCTCTATTGGTGAGAGTGCCGCTAGTTTCTCTGCAAAATGAAAAAAAAAAATCAAACCAAAGCATTATTAAATTTAGAGGCATGTCATGTGACCATTAATGAACATCAGGGAACATGTGATTATGATAATGAATGTAATATTTGAGTTATAGGCTCTTTAATGAACTGATCATCAAATTCAACATTGACATTCCTCTTTTTCTCCGTCAGATACCAAACAATATCCAGCGTTCGTGGGCCACAAGCCGGGCCGGAACAACACGCAGCGCCACCGCCTGGACATCCAGCTGATCGTGCTCATGAACCGCACGCTGTACGTCGCTGCCAGGTGAGTGCGCGGACGGATCCGCTAGCAGACACGGCTGCCTGGAGACGGCCCAGAGCGTCGGCATGGTAACCGGTGGTCGCTCCAGTAGCAGCATACGGACATTAGCGAACACGTTCACACGCTACGACCTCTTCGTGCTAACCGACGTCTGTTCATGAAGTTTTACGTTGGTGTTATCATAACAGGGCCGTCTAGGTTACAGTTCAGTGGATAGTGTTAGTTTGAGAACATGTCTACAGTCTGTCTCTGATGTGAATCACAACAAATAATCATAATATATCTTTATTCATTTAATAATCCTTTAGCTGTAAATGATCTCAAGTCTTCTCATGATGAACATGCTTGTTTGATTTGGTCAGAGATTAAAGATGTCACCTGATCCGCCCACACGTCCTCCACCAATGAGAACGCTGTCTCTCTTTGGTTGGTTTAGACTCCGCCCACTCATCCTCCACGAATGAGAACCCTCTCTCTCTTTAATTGGTTTGTTTAGACTCCACCCACTCGTCCTCCACCAATGGGAATGCTGTCTTTCTCTTTGATTGGTTGGTTTAGACTCCGCCCACTCGTCCTCCACCAATGAGAACGCTGTCTATCTCTTTGATTGGTTGGTTTAGACTCCGCCCACTCGCCCTCCACCAATAAGAATGCTGTCTATCTCTTTGATTGGTTGGTTTAGACTCCGCCCACTCGTCCTCCACCAATGAGAATGCTGTCTATCTCTTTGATTAGTTGGTTTAGACTCCGCCCACTCGCCCTCCACCAATGAGAATGCTGTCTATCTCTTTGATTAGTTGGTTTAGACTCCGCCCACTCGTCCTCCACCAATGAGAACGCTGTCTATCTCTTTGATTGGTTGGTTTAGACTCCACCCACTCGCCCTCCACCAATGAGAACGCTGTCTATCTCTTTGATTGGTTGGTTTAGACTCCACCCACTCGCCCTCCACCAATGAGAACGCTGTCTATCTCTTTGATTGGTTGGTTTAGACTCCGCCCACTCGTCCTCCACCAATGAGAATGCTGTCTATCTCTTTGATTGGTTGGTTTAGACTCCGCCCACTTGTCCTCCACCAATGAGAATGCTGTCTATCTCTTTGATTGGTTGGTTTAGACTCCGCCCACACGTCCTCCACCAATGAGAATGCTGTCTATCTCTTTGATTGGTTTGTTTAGACTCCTCCCACTCGTCCTCCACCAATGAGAATGCTGTCTATCTCTTTGATTGGTTGGTTTAGACTCCACCCACTCGTCCTCCACCAATGAGAATGCTGTCTATCTCTTTGATTGGTTGGTTTAGACTCCGCCCACTCATCCTCCACCAATGAGAATGCTGTCTATCTCTTTGATTGGTTTGTTTAGACTCCGCCCACTCGTCCTCCACCAATGAGAACGACGGTGTTTCTGTTTCAGTTCAGGTCTCAAACACAGTCACTGATCAGGTATCGGTGTAGAGCTGCGGATCCTCTCGATATGATGTGTTTAGTTCATGATTTTAGTCTCAGATACTGTGTTCAGCTTGAACACACACACACACACATATACATACACTCTCACTCTCTCTCTCTCTCTCATACACACACAGCTGAGCATTAAGCTGGTGTTAGTGTCTCAGTATGTGCATGCGGGACATTGTCCACATTCCTCAGTGGTCGGCCCCGGCACCACAGAAACCCGAACCCCCGCATGAGCCCCTGAGGGCCCGTCATGGGAACCGAGACCCTGGGGCCGCCACTGACCCCAGAACAGCTGAGAAACAGCAGAAAGTTCTGGAGAAGCCGTGTGTGTGTGTGTGTGTCGCTCGGTACACACATGATGAAGGGGCGGGGCTACAGCAGAGGGGGAGGCGGGCTTGTGTGGATTGACAGGTGTGAGACGCATACTAATGAGCGCCTTTCTCTGCGAACAGAGAGTGAGAGAGTTTGACAAAAGGCCACCAGATGGACGTTCTCCCGCATTCCTGCACACAAAGAGCCTCTGTTGAGGCCAGCACCCGTCGGACCTGCTCTCAGATCAGCTTCTGCTGCAGATATGCTCTTTTAGATCTGATGGATTACGTATTTGCTTTGCTTAACAGACCCGAACTCGCTTCTGTACGGTGGTGTTCCAGATGATTGTCTGCATGTTTGCGTTACAGTGTGTGCGATCAAACATCACAACTCGATTAAATCTCCTTATCGTTCTCCTGATGCAGAACCAGCAGCCGTTTAACCTTCACATGGCAGGCAAAAATTACACAGAATTCATTTTATATTTCAATGAATGTACTATATTTTATTTCGATAATTTTTAAAATGTCTTTTTGGATTTTTAGGGGATTTTATGGTACTAAATTATACTCATGCAGTATTTATAATCTATTTATTCACGTTTGAAAATTACGCATAGACCTGAAAATTCATTTCCAGCTTAAACTGGTAAATCTAGAACGCTTTAGAGGACAGACTGAAGTTTGACCTCTTCTCAAACACGACTCTATCAGCAGATTATTGCTGACGTAAACAAAGTTAAAAAAAGTGAACTTTACAAAAAGTTACAGAATTTTTTGTTTATTATTATGAAAAGTTGTCAATTTTTATATGAAATATATATTTTCAAAAACATGTTTTTCTCTAAAACTATGATAAATCGCAGCCGTAAGTCTCCACAAGTGTGTGTTCCGCATGTGAGCCGATCTCTCGGTAAACGAGCGTTCAGTGTGTGTGTGTGTGTGTGTTTGTGTGTGTGTGTGTGTGTGTGTGTGTTCGGCTGCAGTTCCACACGCTTCCACTAGAGGAAACTCTCATTCATTTCCAGTGCGGCGTTTCTGACGCGAGGAGCACACGTGTGTGACTGTCCATATCAGGACCATCAAACCTGTTCAGATCATGTCCATGATTTATGTGTGTGTGTGTGTGTGTGTGTGTGTTCATACAGCATATTCTGAGGAAGAAAAGATAAATAAATAAAAAACAAATGTAAAATGTTTCGGTTAAGAATAATGGAAGAGCACCAGAGAGGCTTCTGTGGTCACACACACGTGTCCGTCGCGGCCCCTGTGATCGTGTGTGTGTGTGTGTGTGTGTGAGGAGCTGATACATGCTCTCAGATCTGACCGGCGCTCGTCGTGTGAACGGAGGCCGTAAATCTGTGGGAACGAGACACACGAGTGCTTAAAGTTAATGATGCGGATGCTCATCTATTAGCGCTGTTTAACTCGCTGACAGTCACATGACCAGAGCTCTGACGCGCGGGACTCGCCGTACAGGTTCAGGTCCGGATATTATATCGTATTTTTATGATGAACAAGCAAAATTACAGCTGAACCCAACTGCTATAAACACATAATGTAAATCCAGCGTTTAATGTTGTTTATGTGTGTATGTGATGTGTTTAATCCGCTTTAACACACACCGTGTGTGCGTTGATAAGTGGACAGCATTGCTGAAACTGCAGTGAACCAAAGACAGTCTCAAAAACACGCTTTGAAATCGCTGGTGTTTCTGACGGCACAAACCACCTTGTAACCAATCAGATCAACGTGTGTGAGTCAACCAGAGTGAGTGAGTGGAGGCGGGGCTCATCTGCATATTCATACAATACTATGTGCATACTAGCACATACTAAATGCGGTGTCGAGTTACAGTCAAGATATTTTAAGGCATGAAGAATTTTTTTCAAAGATGAGTTTTAAGGGATACAATTAGTGACTCCAAGGTATAAATACAAATCAATAAAACAATTAAAAGTCCAAGCTCACATAATAATAACCATCATTATTTCTAATAAAACTTCACTGTAATAATTACTTTAAGTGCTTAGACCCAGTTATATGATTTACACCAGAGCGAGAACATGCATTATAGACGTCAGATATACTGTAGCTTATAGATCTGCGTGTGTGTGTGTGTGTGAATCTGAGGATGATGGTGTCTTCATCACTCCTCCGTCTCACAGCTTCAGTAATTACTCGCTAGAATGGAATTTCACTAATGAGCGCGCGACACCGTACCTGTGCAATTAAAATTGATCAGCCGGCGTCAGAAACACAATCTCTGCGGTCGAGCGGTGTAACTCAGGAGGAGTGTGTGAGATCTGCATTAATCGTGTCCATCAGAAGATCTGCTCGTCCGTCTCTGACCCCACAACTGCACTCATTTCACAAATGGCCTTTCTTTTAGATTGAGCTTCTGCTGCGTCGAGTCTGAACACGAGACCAGATATGAGCGTCAGCGGATCCAAATCAAACACACTGGACGTGGAGAATTACAAATCATCAGCTAATGAACTGATCTGACTCTAATAACATGTTACACGTAAACCAATCCGGCAGTGTGGGCGGGGCTTCTCCTTTAAGAGGGGCAATATCGCGGGTGAATTATGTACACTATGTTTATTACAATGTTATGATGAACTATGTTTGTTGAAAGCGTTGTAAGGAAGCTGATGTTTAGAAGGGTGTGTGACTCTGAGCAACACATCATTAGCTGATTAATAACGTAGTCAAGCCAAAGGCTAATCAGATTAATTACTGTCACGTGTGCGGTGTTGTAGAGCGGCGGATTAGCGATCTGAGCCGCTGTGACTCACTCAATCAGTTTCTGGAGGAGGCAAACCAAGACCTGTGTAGCGACTGGAGGCGGAGACTAATTAGCATATTCATGGTTCCGCGTGTACTAAATGAAGCAAGGGTGTCAGGTTACAATAATGCTATTTTAAAGCATGAAGAAATTATTTTATGAGGAAAAACATTTAAATATGTCATTTTGATGATCTTCGTCGAGCCGTCATTCAGAGTTTAATTTGATTTCGAGTGGATAGAGAACTGACTTTTGAATTTGCCAACATTCAAACTCAAGAACTGAATGAGATTCTTAGTGTACTTCTGAACGCGGTTCGAGAGAGTGAGATTACAGTAAGGCTCTGGAGTGTTTTTTAACCTTTTTGAGGGCCGTTTTTACTTGTATGTCTTATTAAATGCATCTGTGTTGTCTTTGATATCAGAATACTGTAGTCTGTTGCCAATCACATCTGATCAGAGAAAACCATCTTTAGTTACACAAATTATCAATTAAAAAACAGAAGCTCATCTCAGTGTTGGGCTGCGATTGTTGATTACTGTAGATGATGATGAGTTTGTGATATGGAGTGTGAGACGAGTGACGCTGTGGATGTGTCTTCACAGAGATCACATTTACACGGTGGACATCGAGACGGCCAACACCGAGGAGATCTTCTTCAGCAAGGTGAGTCCTGATCCAGTTCTCTCTTAATCACCTGGCAAACGAGCCGAGCGGACGAGCGCCTCATCCAATCAGGAGCCGCCGTCGAGCGTCACGTGACCCAGAGAGACGCGTTAGTTTATTTATTTATTCATCCTTTATTTAAGCAGGTAAATCCCCTTGAGATATCACTATCTCTTGTTCCACTGACGCCGGTCAAGACGAGTTTCACGCACAGATGAACATAGAAAACTCAACTCGCACAAATCTAAACAGGAAAACCAAGAAAAACTCATATAAGAGCACTCAGAGCTGACAATATCTGTAGTTTAAGTATATTTTGCAGATCGTTCCAGGATATCTTTAATGTGTGATGGAGATCTGGTGTAATAACTGATTGAAACTTCCCTAAAAGAGCCTTAGTGAACACACACATGTGCGATTCCCTTCTCTGATGATTCATATAGTGTACAGCGAAGAGTGAATCTGCTCCGCAATCAAGCGTATGATCGACAGAGTCCAGCACGATCAATAACAGATCCAAAAAGACTCATTTTTTAAAGATGAACTGAACTGAAATTTGAAAAAAGGTGACATAAAAGATGTATTTTATTAATTATCATTGGTACAATTTTTAAAATGGCATAATTTGTTAAAAGGGATAAAATGGTACATTGAAAGTGTTGTTTTTGTTACACGGGCGCCGCCATGTTGGATTTCAACATTCGACTACGTCACTGGCATGGTAAGCCACTCCGCTGCCTACCCGCACCAGCAGAACAGCCGTAGCTTGTAAACAGTCTGAGGCGCGCTGACATGGCTGAAGAAACAGAATTTTTAGCGACACACTATTTAGAGATATGTACTTTCGTCAATGAGTACATGAAACGTCTGACAATGTCTGCATTAAATGTTTTATTTACACAAGTTACAAGTTCAACACATCACGTTAACGTTACACGAATCCTTGATATTCGGCTGAGGGGAAAAGATTCCTGATGTGTAGTTCACGGTAAAGGATGGGATTCTCCTTTCTAAATGCACCCTCGCACATAGAGTGAACTGCCAGTACGCTGTTAATCTAAACAGTCTGAGAAAAGTATAACAAGTTAGCCCAGCCTAGTCGCCTATTCGTAAAATACCCTGTTACTGATGGGGCGCTCGCGTCTCAGCTCGGACATCCATTAGAGACAGCATAGCCTCCCCCAACACGTTTCTCTCACCGAACAGCATCCGAAATGAACGGTGCATGGTGATGCATTTTTCGCCGATCAATAAATGTTTCAGGTTGACCTCTCTGCAACAGATCGTCTCCGTGCAGTATGCATACTCCACAGCGCTCGCGCCCACAATCACTTCTCCCCAAAAACGATCCTGTACTGTGAGTGAAGCCTGAAACTGATCGTCCTCCATGTGGTGGTAGTCAGACACTACCGGCCTGTCCCTCGCGGGCTCAAATGCGTAATCCATGCCGTTAAAAGTGCTCATTTTCGTCTGTGTATATGGGACCTGCAGCTGTTGTTTATGGTGCTCCGCGGGTCCTACCATGCCAGTGACGTCATCGAAATTGCCAGCGCTAACAAGCGCAATTTTGCGTTGCTTATAAAAAGCTATATTAATATTTTTTATTAAAATGTTTAGTGTAATTTACTTTTAATTGTCATAAACAACACGTTTTCATCGTCGATTTTTTTCAGTTCAGTTCATCTTTAAGGACTAAAACATTTTTTCCAGCTTCAGCTTCTTCTAACTCCATCTAAAGCTGCCGTTATGTATCGTATTTATTTGGTGTGTGCCGGCGGATCGATGAGGTTTAATCAGGCGCTGGTGTGTTACGGCGGCATCGGCCCGTTTGACCCTTGACCCCTGACCCTGTGATCCAGGGGAATGTGTGAGCGCATCTATTGATCCGGTATTGATCTCCTGTCGACAGAAGCTGACGTGGAAGTCCAGACAGGCCGACGTGGACACTTGCAGAATGAAGGGGAAACACAAGGTACGTCATTCTCATAATACTGCAACATTATACAGATAACGTAAAGGAGGAGGAGCTCACTCTACAATTAAAGACATTTACAAGAAACATTTTGAAGAAAAAAACATTTACAAAGTATTTAAAAAACTAACTGGAACATCAGCATAATGAACATACAGTATGATGATGATGAAGATGATGATGATGATGATGATGATGATGATGATGATGAAGATGATGATGTACCGTACGTGTTTCTCTCCTGGTTTCAGGACGAATGCCACAACTTCATCAAGGTTCTCCTGCAGCAGAGCGGCGACTCTCTGTTCGTGTGCGGGACGAATGCCTTCAACCCGTCCTGTCGGACCTACAAGGTGAGTCTCTCCACAATCGAGAAAGAAAACATTCCTCGGTTCGTTTTCCCCGCGAGTGAAACACTCGGAAAATCTTCAATAATCTTGATTGTTTTTGCTGTAAAGATAATCCGAGACGCTTCTGTCCTCTTAAAGAGGCTCTGAGCGAATCAAATACTATCACACTATTTCATTTTGTTTATATTCTTCAATTTATATACTTTGTACATTTTGCACAAGTTTCTATATTTTTTCTTTTTCCCCATTTGATCCCTTAAAACTTTAATCCTTTAATCATTAAAATGACATATTTAAATGTTTTTTCCATTATTCCTTAAAATATCTTGAATGTAACTCGACACCCTCGCCTCATTTAGTATGCGCGGTTCTATGAATATGCCCCGCCTCCACTCACTCTGGTTGACTCACACACGTTACAAGGTGGTTTGTGACGTCAGAAACACCAGCGATTTCAAAGCGTGTTTTTGAGACTGTCTTTGGTTCACTGCAGTTTTAAGGAGGAAATACTCAGCAATGCTGTCCACTTATCAACACACACACGGTGTGTGTTAAAGCAGATTAAACACACCACCAGTGGTGGAAAGAGTACTGAAAAAACATACTCAAGTAAAAGTACCATTACATTCCAAAAAATGTAGTGTGAGTAGAGTAAAAAGTACTTGTCCAAAAAACTACTTGAGTAAGAGTAAAAAAGTAGCTTATTTAAAAGTACTCAAGAGTAGTGAGTAGTGAGTACTGAGGTGCAGATTCTACCCCTTATAATAAACACTGTGCACTACAATTTATAAATTAAAAAAAATGCACATACTGGAATTCACATTATATTTTGTTCTTTGTAAGAAAGATTGAAGAATATCTATCATCCATCTTTTTAAAATGCATCAAATCAGTACACTCATCACCATTTAAATCATATTATTTGGGGGGAAAAGCATTTACAATTAGGCGAAAAGCCACTGGGCCTGAGCATGCTATTGTTGCACATAAAATATCAATATTCATAACTGTGCATATGATAGTTTAGCATCACACACCAAGAGATGGGTTAAATAAAATAAAAAATACCCAATTTCTCTCCAAAACGGTACCAATGTTAGTGTTTTGATAAATGAGAATCACTAATATTACCATACTACCTCAACTAATGCACTGAAAAAGGCTAAGATAGTGAGCTAACACTAATTACACACTTTAATTCCATGCTATTAAATATGTTACAATTTAAACGTAAATGCATTGTTCTAGAAGGGTGGCATCATCCCTTACATACATTTACTCACATTGTAATGCTGATAATATAATTTGTAAGGAAAATTGTGCATTAAATAGGGAAGTTATATCCAGGAAACTTTTACAAAAGAAACAAATACACTTTGTCTCTGAAGTCTCGGCTAAGCTGTTTTATCAGCAGCATCCACACACAAAAAAAGTTCAGCATGAAAAATGTTTTTGCGCAACTGCACTTGCCAAATGAATATAATGGATCAATAAAAAACGCTGTTTATTATCGAGCTGTGCTAATTTCTTATTAAGTAATGCAGTTCAAGTTAAGTTAATGACATGGTGCACTGATTCTGAATCTGGCGGCATGGCGAGCGCGAGACGCGGCAGTGAACAGATCGTGACGCCCGTCAATCCTGTGATAGTGAAGTAATGGGAGCGGGAATTCACCGCATTATGAACTCGTCTCGCAATTCCCCCAACCTCAGACCAAATAGGCCCTGTAGACAGGCCAGCCTATATAAATATCATATTAAGCAGAAATGTGAAATGTACCTTAGCATATTAGAGGAAGACGCTGATATCTGGGTTGAATTGATGCGTGATGATGCACTTCCACAGCAGTCACGAGTAACAGCAGGAATAGGCGGTAAGTTTTCTATGCTTAATTTGATTTGATGACAGTCACGAGACCGATTACTCGATCCAATCACGTTGATGGATAAAAATCAAATTAAAACAAGCATGTAACGAGTAACGGCCACAAACAGAAGGAAAATAGCGGAGAAAAAGTACCGATACATCACTTAAAATGTACTCAAGTAAAAGTAAAATTACACAATTTTAAACTTACTCAAAAAAGTACAATTTCTGAAAAAAACTACTTAATTACATTAACGTGAGTATTTGTAATTCGTTACTTTACACCCCTGCACACCACACACTCATAATCGCCGCGGTTCAACACAAGTTTGTCCAGTTTCGAGCGGCCAGGAAAGCTCGTCTCTGCTGTCGGGATGATTGACTTGATATATCGCTCTCCGTGTTTTGAGCTCTTCCAGTGTTTTTCCCTGTGATCACATCATCTCCTCTTCTGCAGTTAGTCAGAGAGAAGTGTGTGTGTGTGTGTGTGATCCTCATCCAGCAGTCGCTGTAATATCTGGCACACACACGAGAGAGTCAGCACTCGGCCCCTGGAGCTTCTCCTCGTCCACCTCGGCTGCGCTTCTGCCGGCCAGCTCCCGGGGCTCCGGCTCTGAGGAGAGCGTCTGTTTCAGGGCCAAAGTCGTCCCACATTAATCATCGGCGGACAAATGTTCTCCTGAACGGATGCTTGGATCCGCGGCCTCCTCCCGACAGCCCATCTGTGCCCGCGCTCATCGCGAGCCGGTGTCCGTTACATCAGCTGTTACCGGGCGGATCCGCAGGCTTGACGACACACAGTGGAGGAGTGAACGACACACACACTCGTCTCGTGACCCTCAGTGAATAAAGCGTGTGTGTTTGTGTGTATTTCTGGAGGAATGTTAATTGTGTTCCTAATGCGGGAGAATGTGAGCCTCGGTTGACGGCTCGATGGAAACAGCTCTGAAGGAAATGTCGTATTCCCACAAACACGGTGTAAAGTGTGTGTTCTGGAGAACCCGGCGCTGGTCTTGGCAAGCCTCGATCTTTTGTTGAAACCAAGAAAGGAAGAGCTTTTAAAAATAACCAGCCGTGCGTGTGAAAGTCTCAGACTCGTCTGCAGGTGTCAACACTCCTGCTGTTTGACCTCTGACCTCTGATCTTTCCCTTCATTCCTGCAGATGGACAGCCTGGACGCTCTGGGCGATGAGATCAGTGGAATGGCCCGATGCCCGTACGACGCCAAACACGCCAACGTCGCCCTGTTCGCCGGTAAGACCTTCATCACCAACACCAGGAATTGGCTCACACACAGGTCACACTCGACTCACACACCCGGGACACACTCGGCTCACACACTCGTCAATCAAAACTAACTTTATAGCTTTATTGTAGATCTGCTGTAAAGCCTGAACACTGTATCACTGTAACGCTGCTGTCAAACTCTATACTCTTAAAGCGCTGTATAGATGAAGGTGACTTGACTTGACACTCGGGTCACACTCGGGTCACACTCGGGTCACACTCGGGTCACTCAGGCGCTTCCATAATGAATGTGTGTTTTAATGGGCGCTTTCTGAAGTATGCCAGGAATACGAGGAACTCCCTGACGCGCCGGAGCAACAGTTGCTCCCTGTTTCTGGGAAGAGCGTTTGCTTGGCAGACTCTGGTCTGGAAACACATGAAACTATTGTGGTGAGGGCAGAAGACGGCTCTGCGAGTCCGGCTCAGAATACGGGATAGAAATAACCCTGGAGATGGAAAACACACATGAGTCATTCCTCCATTAGCGGCTCGTAAACCCTCGACGGGCCGAGGAGCCTCTGTTCCCAGCGCTAGAGCCACGGGAAATACCACCTTAAACAAGTCAGGAATAAGAGCAAGATTATTACAGTCTGTTTTACAAGAATATACTATTTCACATTTAGTTTCTGTGTAATTATTTGTGAAATTTACTTGCAGGTGTTGCAAATTTTATTCCGTTATTTGTTCTTCAAGAGACCGGATTGAGGAGAAAAACAGCACAAAATACAAGAGGGAATTTGAGAATTTGAGAATAAAAAAAATAAAAAATTGAGAATAAAATAAAAACAGTAAAATTGCAATAAATATTTGTTTTTATCAAGTCCCTATGTTGTAATATCAGTGTGCCTACCTTAAAAAAATACATACATAAATATTGTTTATCTGCCTATCTAATTGTCATGTGTATGGCAAAGAAAGAAAGGAATTAATAATAAATGCATTCAAAATGAGATATTTTTATTATAATGAGTGTGTGTGGTGTATCTGTGGTTTTTGTCGTGTTGATCATGAACTCTTTGGTTGCAGATGGGAAGTTATATTCCGCCACAGTCACAGACTTCCTGGCGATCGACGCCGTGATCTATCGCAGTCTGGGAGACAGCGCGACCCTGAGGACGGTCAAACACGACTCCAAATGGCTGAAAGGTGAGGCTTCGTCATAACACACACACACACACACACACTGCCCAGAACCGTGACCTGAGTGTCCTGCAGCGCTGCTAATCTAATCAAACCCTCAGAGAGCGTTAAGAGACGTGACGTGTTTTATCAAAGCCTTGAGAGACTGACGAACATCACTCACACACACACACACACACACACACACACACACACACACACACACACGCATGTTTACTATACAGGGACATTCCATAGACATAATGGTTTTTATACTGTAAAAACTGTATATTCTGTCCCTTTACACTAACCCTACCCATCACACACACACACACACACACACACACACACACACACACACACACACACACACACACACACACACACACAGGTAAACAGGGTAAATATTTAACTAATAAACATCACCATTATTTCCCAGCTCATTAATCACATTAAGAATTAAAAGCATGTTTTGCATTACAAGTTTTCTTCAATGGTTTATTAAAATATGCAAATGAGGCATTATCTAATATAAAAAATATAATGCGGCTCTATATGAACAAACCTTGAGAATATAGAAATGAATAAAGCTGTATAGTTTGGTGTGTGTAAAACCGCTGAAGTGACTCGGACTCAAACCTTTAAAGAGTCTACATTAAAAGTAATGAAACAGCCCCGTAATGAAAGCCGAGTGTGAACGGTGTTTATCCTGTGGTAATAACTGGATTCTCCGTCTCACTCCTGTGGTTTTCAGAGCCGTATTTCGTCCAGGCGGTCGACTACGGCCAGTTCATCTACTTCTTCTTTCGGGAAATCGCCATGGAGTACAACAGCATGGGGAAGGTAGGAGCGCCTCGCGGGTTTTCCTGCGTCCACACCACAGACAGGAAGTGACAGGGGAAGTGCACAGGAAGTGGGCGTATAAACTAGTGAGGCCCATCGGGACGCAGGTACTAAAAACAACACAAACATTGTCTGGTATCCGAACGATGGCCGTAAATAGCTCAACGTTTATAATTCACTTCCTCGTCTGTGATTATTAAAAGCAAACGGACGAGTGCGTGACAAAGGCTCATTGTTGTGAGTTCAAAGGCAAAAGTCAGTGAGATTTGAGAGGCTTCCGTAATTACAGGCTGAGTCTCCAGTGGGTTTGAGTCTCCAGTTACTGTAATTACACTAGCCTGCCGCGACCCTCTCACACGCCTGAGCAAAGCTCTCAAAGTACAGCCAATGAATGACAACTGTTGCTCTGCAGAAACACAACGACTGTAACTATAACTATACAATACAGGTAACGTTTGCATAATCGCTCTATTCCAGGAGAATAGTGAAGTCCACACCACAACTATAACGATAACGACTGCGTTGGAATTACTTGCAGAACTTTTTTCCCAGCTGATGAACGATAAAATACATTGAGAGCCAATCAGAATCCATGATCCAAAGCGACAGACGATAAAACTGCAGTGCAAATAAGAAACAGAATGTTATTGTCCGCTGGTGTGGACGTTAATATAGCTATCGTTATTGTTATCGTTGAAGCTATCGTCTGCTGGTGTGGATGCTAATATAGCTATCGTTATTGTTATCGTTGAAGCTATCGTCTGCTGGTGTGGACGCTAATATAGCTATCATTATTGTTATCGTTGAAGTTATCGTCTGCTGGTATCAACGCTAATATAGCTATCGTTATTGTTATCGCTGAAGCTATCGTCTGCTGGTGTGGACGCTAATATAGCTATCATTATTGTTATCGTTGAAGTTATCGTCTGCTGGTATCAACGCTAATATAGCTATCATTATTGTTATCGTTGAAGCTATCGTCTGCTGGTATCAACGCTAATATAGCTATCGTTATTGTTATCGCTGAAGCTATCGTCTGCTGGTGTGGATGCTAATATAGCTATCGTTATAGTTATCGTTGAAGCTATCGTCCGCTGGTGTGGACGTTAATATAGCTATCGTTATAGTTATCGTTGAAGCTATCGTCCGCTGGTGTGGACGTTAATATAGCTATCGTTATTGTTATCGCTGAAGCTATCGTCTGCTGGTGTGGATGCTAATATAGCTATCGTTATAGTTATCGTTGAAGCTATCGTCCGCTGGTGTGGACGTTAATATAGCTATCGTTATTGTTATCGTTGAAGCTATCGTCCGCTGGTGTGGATGCTAATATAGCTGTCATTATTGTTATCGTTGAAGCTATCGTCTGCTGATATCGATGCTAATATAGCTATCATTATTGTTATCGTTGAAGTTATCGTCTGCTGGTATCAACGCTAATATAGCTATCGTTATTGTTATCGTTGAAGCTATCGTCTGCTGATATCGATGTTAATATAGCTATCGTTATTGTTATCGTTGAAGTTATCGTCTGCTGGTATCAACGCTAATATAGCTATCGTTATTGTTATCGTTGAAGCTATCGTCTGCTGATATCGATGTTAATATAGCTATCGTTATTGTTATCGTTGAAGTTATCGTCTGCTGGTATCAACGCTAATATAGCTATCGTTATTGTTATCGTTGAAGCTATCGTCCGCTGGTGTGGATGCTAATATAGCTGTCATTATTGTTATCGTTGAAGCTATCGTCTGCTGATATCGATGCTAATATAGCTATCATTATTGTTATCGTTGAAGTTATCGTCTGCTGGTATCAACGCTAATATAGCTATCGTTATTGTTATCGTTGAAGCTATCGTCTGCTGATATCGATGTTAATATAGCTATCGTTATTGTTATCGTTGAAGTTATCGTCTGCTGGTATCAACGCTAATATAGCTATCGTTATTGTTATCGTTGAAGCTATCGTCTGCTGATATCGATGTTAATATAGCTATCGTTATTGTTATCGTTGAAGTTATCGTCTGCTGGTATCAACGCTAATATAGCTATCGTTATTGTTATCGTTGAAGCTATCGTCCGCTGGTGTGGATGCTAATATAGCTGTCATTATTGTTATCGTTGAAGCTATCGTCTGCTGGTGTGGATGCTAATATAGCTGTCGTTATAGTTATCGTCTGCTGGTGTGGATGCTAATATAGCTATCGTTATAGTTATCATTCACTGTTGTGAACGGGCTCTAACACTCGTGTCTCTCTCTCTGATCAGGTGGTGTTCCCGCGTGTGGCGCGCGTGTGTAAGAACGATCGCGGCGGCTCGCAGCGAGTCCTGGAGAAACAGTGGACGTCCTTCCTAAAGACGCGACTCAACTGCTCAATCCCGGGAGACTCTCATTTCTACTTCAACATCCTACAGGCCGTCACCGACGTCATCCACATCAACGGACATGACGTCGTCATGGCAACCTTCTCCACGCCATACAACAGGTGTGCGCGAGAATCTCCCGTGTGTTGCTCGTCCATCACTGTTTGTGTCGGAGCAGTTGAGCTTGTTAAATAACCATTAAAGGTGCAGTGTGTAATATTATTAAAGGTGCAGTGTGTAATATTATTAAAGGTGCAGTGTGTAATATTATTAAAGGTGCAGTGTGTAATATTCAGGAGGATCTGTTGAGAGCAATGCAGTTTCATAAACATAACTGTGTGTTCAGTGGTGTATATAGACCTTACATAATGAACCGTTGTGTTTTATTAGCTTAGAATGAGCGTTTCTCTCTACACACACACCGCGCGTCTGCTTACATTCACGTTTCTACGGTGGACCTGAACGGACAAATGTGTTTCGTCACAGTGTTGTTGTTCATGTACAGAATATGCTAAAGTCAGCGAGTAAAACACTGACACAATGATGGACAAGCAACAATAACATTCGCAATAACATCGTTTTACTGAATAATCAAGCAAACCTAATTTATTAATTTATCTTTGTAATGAAACCTCATTGTTTAACTGGCTACTCTCTGCTGTCTCAGACGACGACATCACTTCCTGTCGGCCGCCGTAACGTCTGTTGGGTGCAATTCGCAACCTCACCACTAGATGCCGCTAAAAATGACACACTGCACCTTTAAGAGGCGACATGGAAATTTTGACTGGGGCAAAATTCCAGTGAATAAATGAACGGGTGTTGATGGGAAGGCGACACACACACCGAGGGTGAATTACTCAGATCTTCTGACCCGCGGCTCCGTCTCTCTGAGATTCACAGTTTATAGAGTCACAATCCGGCCCTTGTGTGCGGCTCTCAGACCACAGGAGTGATTCACAGTTGTGTTATTTTGGCGTGTGTCTGTGATGAATGTGTGTTTCAGTATCCCGGGCTCGGCGGTCTGTGCGTATGACATGGCAGAGATCGCGCTGGCCTTCACCGGACGCTTCAAAGAGCAGAAATCGCCCGATTCCACCTGGACACCCGTGCCGGAGGAGAAGGTGCCCAGACCCAGGTACACAACGTCGAAAATTAATCTTAAAGTCAATCATTGTATCTTTGATCACCAAAATGACTTTTTTCCTTGATAAAAATTCTTCATGCCTTAAAATATCTTGAATGTAACTCGACACCTCATTTAGTATGCGCGGTTCTATGAATATGCAGATGAGCCCCGCCTCCACTCACTCACTCTGGTTGACTCACACACGTTGATCTGATTGGTTACAAGGTGGTTTGTGACGTCAGAAACACCAAAGCGTGTTTTTGAGACTGTCTTTGGTTCACTGCAGTTTTAAGGAGGAAATACTCAGCAATGCTGTCCACTTATCAACTTACACACAGTGTGTGTTAAAGCGGATTAAACACACCACACACACACACACATCAACAACATTACACGCTGGATCTACACCACAGGGGGGCTTTAATAAGCATGTCTTTATTCAGACTAGTAGAATTTAATTGTTTCGTTTATTGCCGTTGTTCTTATTATTTGTATTTGAGTGTGTTTTTAATGTTCTCGTGAGCGCAGTGTTTTGTGGTCCTCCAGGTTTTCCGCTCGCTCTTCATCCTCCATATGGCTCGTCTGTGTCATGAACGAGGAGTATCGCCTGCGCTGATTAACATGAAATTATGTGTTTGTGTGAAGCGAGGTCAAGGGTTAATGCGAGCGATCGTGCCAACTGTGCTTCAGTGTAATTCTGTGAGGATGTGCTGGAGAGGAGCGCCGAGAGGAGCGATGCGTTCCTGAAGACATCCGCGATAGTCACGACATCATCACGAAACCGCGTCTGTCGTTCAATGATGTCACGCAGGTGGAATCACTATTGCTGATGAATTTGTTTGAGGTTGAATTAACGCGAGATGTTTTTTCCTCAGTTATTTCCAGATTGGATCATAGGCTCGTCCACACACTAGAGCTCGTCCACACATGCGCACTTCAAAAACTCTCTTGACAAACTAAAAATTACAATAATTACATTTGTATGCACTGTAAATATATCGATGGCACTGAATGTCAGGTGGTTTATTATTGAGTCCACAAACTGCCTTCCAAACGCACAACTCTGCGATGCTGTTCGCGAATGTTTTCAGGAAACACGACTCGCTGAACTGATAACGACAGAACATGTGACCATACTCAGCTGATCCAGATTCAGTTTAAAGATTCAGTGCATCATTCGGACTGTCTCTCCAGTTTTATGGTGGAGAATATACGGATGTGTGTGTGATGATGAAGATGTGTGTGTGATGCTGATGAAGATGTGTGTGATGCTGATGAAGATGTGTGTGTGATGATGATGTAGACTGATGCTGATGTAGACTGATGCTGTCGTCTTCAGGCCGGGCGTCTGCGCAGGAACTTCTGGTGAGAAATTCAAAGTGTCCAATGAGTTTCCGGACGAGACGCTGAACTTCATCAAGGTTCACCCGCTGATGGACGAGGCCGTGCCGTCGATCGCCAACCGGCCCTGGTTCCTCAAGACGATGGTTCGGTGAGTGGCATCAAACCTCTTCAGATTGATCACGCATGCAAATCTGGACCTGCTCATTTACACGGATGAATCGAGTCATTTGCATCTGAGTCAGACATTACATTTACATTATTCATTCCCAAAGCGACTTACAAATGAGAAGCAGTCGAACTAACAATAGGGCAACGCCATGACCCTTCCCGGCTTAGTCTTGACCTGATTCAGGACCTGCTCCTGTTCACGGATGAATCGAGTCAGACATGAGCGATTCACTCACACTTCAGTTCTTCAGAATCAGGAAACAGGAGGATCACCCTCTCGAGAGCAAACGTCTGTTTTCTTCTAATGAAGTGTGTTTCTCTGTGAAACGACGTCTGGTTCCAGCCTGATACGTTTCTGTTCACTTGGGTTTGTGTAAAGTTGTCCCAGTAAAACTGAATTATTGAAAACACATTTGCTGCAGACGCGTCGGTATCGCTTTATTACGCCGCTTCAAAGACTCCAGAGACTGGGAAAGAGGAAAAAATATGTTTAATTTGTCTTCTTATTTCCATCTTGCCAGTTTTAATTAGCCTGGAAATGTATTTGCATACTGATTTGGAAATTATACATACATTCGATTAACACTGAGATGAGCTCGCTAATTGGAAAGGCAGATAACGGTTTAATTTCTTTTAGACGGAAATCAGATGGAAATGTCATTGTAACCCTAATTCCTTCTGTGTGTGTGTGTGTGTGTCAGGTACCGTCTCACTCGTATCGCCGTGGATAACGCCGCCGGGCCTCACCGTAACCACACCGTGGTTTTCCTGGGATCGGAGCGAGGGATCGTCCTGAAGTTCCTGGCTAAGATGCGGAGCGGATTCCTGAACGACAGCCTGTTTCTGGAGGAGCTGAGCGTCTACAACCCAGACAAGTGTGTATTCCATTAGCAGCTGCACACACACACACACACAGTTATCGGGTTACAGCGGGCAGTAAATGAAAGAGCTGCTGGTTTGGAGCGAGAGGAACGCGCACTCAATGATTAAAGAGACTAATGTGTGCTGACGGGATCCACAGGAGAAGGATGAGGCGTTTCAGGACAGGCCTGCGTTCACTAAAGCAGCGAGACTTCAGACGCCGCCGTACTGCGGCTTCACCATGTGCTCAGATCAATGAAGCGCTTTAATATGCATTTATTATTAAGAACAGAAGACCATATTCAGATTCACCTCAGGGTATAGAGGTCATGCGCGTGAAACACTGAGTGGCAGCTTTCGATTTCAGTGCGAAAAAACACAAAACATCTCAAACGGGATTTACAAACAGATTTGACAAGATCGATCGCTGTGATTCATAGAAACGACTGGATCCAGGCAGAGAACGGTGGATTTACAGATATTATTGTCTGCAAATATGATGAATTATGGACTAAAATCATAACGTTTTGCAGTGTTGTAGTACTCGAGACTCGGACTCGTCTCGGACTCGGTCTCGAGACCATATTTTAATGGTCTTGGTCTTGTCATGGACTCGTGTCCGTTTGGACTCGGAATTGACTCGTACTCGAACATTTTTTTTTTAGGACTCGAGTCCACTCGAGTTAAAGTAAAAATATTTTTCATGATTATTAATGTATGTTAATAAAATATTTCTTTAAATTGATTGACACGTCCAGTGATTGGTGATTTTCTAGTGCGCAACTGCGCATGACAAATTGTAATAAAATTACTTTTAACACCACCTACTATGTGGCCTTTTTACCCTAAACTGATCATATTTTTTAAACTCTAAGTAAATTCAGTAAAAAAAAAAAGGATTTCTCTAAGTAAATAAAAGTAAATTAGGTAATCAACCCTCACTGGTCTCGGACTCGACTCTCTCTGGTCTCGGTGTCGACTTGGACTCGAGTGAGGTGGTCTCGACTACAACACTGACGTTTTGTATTGAAAACTCATCAATTAAATATTTACCATCGAATATTCTGCAAGTTTTAGGGCTGGACGATATGATGACATAAATGTAATATTGACATGAATTTAGACCTATATTGTATTTATATAAAGCGTTCACAGGCTAATTTGCTTTATGTGTTTGAAATCAGGCTCATATAAATCTGTCAGGAAACGCGATGTCGTCGATATCATGATCTCCGGGTCTGTGGTGAGTCGTAATATCGAGTCTTAAACCGATAATTGTTTGTCCTCTATTAACTCCTGCCGCTCGCTGTCCTGCGGGAAACTGATGTCGATGCATAACCGCTATTAGTGCAGTCAGATCAATAATGTTACTGGAGATCAAGTGCCTTTTAACTGAAGCTGTTTACGATTGCCACGAAACACATTTGTGAGTCGCACTGTAAATACTGCGCTGTAGGATATATATACATATATATATAGGGACAATATTCACTCAGAAGTTGCGAGTTCCACGAATATTCACAAAGAAACACATTGAATCAAACATGACATTTTTAGGTAGAAAGGCTGAAATAGTATTTTCTTGTAAAACGTATTACCAATAGGCTTATTTAATAGGGGTGTCGCAATATATCCCATCAAATATTCATCAATATGTGAAGAGTTCAGATGCAAAAGCCTCTAAATGCCATTTGAAATTTTCTTCTTGAATGATGATTTTTATCAAACTTGTATATTTAAATTTTATATATACAATCACTGAACTTAAATATACAAGCTTGATAAAAATGATCATTCTAGAAGAAAATTTCAAATGGCATTTAGAGGCTTTAGCATCTGAACTCTTCATGTATAATTTGTCAAATTTTCAGAGTATTAGTCAGTCCCTCCAAGATTTCACGATTTTTTTTTTGTGATTTTTGCGATCAAAATGACTGATTTTGTGATGGTAATTTCCAAAAATTTGTGAAAAAATGTGCGATTTATATATAACATTTACCATAATAGTATTCAGTCCTTCCAGAAAAATGCGGAGTTTTTTTGTGATTGTTGCGGGCAAAAATTGATTGATTACGCGGCCCGTTTTCTTTAAAAATGCGATGGAATATGCGGGATATTTATGCAATTTTATGCGATGAAATTGCAGGAATTTGCAAAAATTGAGAGAAGTAGCAAAAATTGCGGTTTGATGAAAAAGATTTCTCTTTTTCAGTGATTCCCCCAACATCCTGTTCTCACTAGGCTTAATGTAAGAGTCATTTCTTATTACTTCCTTTGATAAGCAAGCATACTACATCATAGAAAGTGCTGAGAATATTTAATTTCTCATCTTGTTTTATTTCAGACTGTAACGAGTGTAAATAAGGTGTGGCCCCTTTAAGAGCTCTCTGCAGTGTTATGTGTGCGCCTCGAACGCCCCATGTGTGCGGGTAATTTCTGTTTGATGCTACTTCTTTTATCTTATGTTGTTTATTAAGTAACGATGTGACGGTAGAACGTGTGACAGACAGTTATACGAGTTCGATTTGTGAGATGTCAATCGCCTCCGTGAGTCTGTCTGGCGTCGCGTAATTGCGTCACTTCATAACGTTCCCATGGAAACAGGGGGAAATGGCTGCTCTTGTGTGAAGCAAACGCAACATTTTTCAACTTTCTGCTAAAATACACGTGACTTTTTTTGCAACGAAAATGCGAGGATTATGAAATTATGCAAACCCCACATATTTTGCAAGGAAATCGGCAATTTATGCGGCGAAAGTGAGGCGTATTTGAAAAAATGCAGCCCCCGCATAAATATGCGGACTTTGGCTGATTTTGCATTGAATTCAGCGATCGCATAATCACGTTTTTCTGGAGGGACTGATTAGTGTGTCTGACGTGTGTGTGTCTGACGTGTGTGTGTCTGACGTGTGTGTTTGACGTGTGTGTATTTGATGTGTGTGTGTGTCTGACGTGTGTGTGTTTGACGTGTGTGTATTTGATGTGTGTGTGTGTGTGTGTCTGACGTGTGTGTGTTTGACGTGTGTGTGTCTGACGTGTGTGTTTGACGTGTGTGTATTTGATGTGTGTGTGTGTCTGACGTGTGTGTGTTTGACGTGTGTGTATTTGATGTGTGTGTGTGTGTGTGTCTGACGTGTGTGTGTTTGACGTGTGTGTATTTGGTGTGTGTGTGTGTGTGTGTCTGACGTGTGTGTGTTTGACGTGTGTGTATTTGATGTGTGTGTATTTGATGTGTGTGTGTGTGTGTGTCTGACGTGTGTGTGTTTGACGTGTGTGTATTTGGTGTGTGTGTGTGTGTGTGTGTCTGACGTGTGTGTGTTTGACGTGTGTGTGTTTGACGTGTGTGTATTTGATGTGTGTGTATTTGATGTGTGTGTGTGTGTGTCTGACGTGTGTGTGCAGGTGCAGCATTGACGGCGTGGAGGACAAGCGTATCGTCAGCATGCAGATCGACCAGCGCAGTCACTCTCTGTTCGTGGCCTTCAGCTCCTGCGTGGTCAAAGTCCCGCTGTCTCGCTGCCAGCGCCACGGGAAGTGCAAAAAGTGCGTACGCTTTCTCTGTACTGGAACCACTTCCTGTCAGTCCTGTCCGCATCACCCCTGCTGTGTGTCTCTCTCAGGTCCTGTATCGCCTCCAGGGACCCGTACTGCGGATGGGTGTCCGAGGGCGCCTGCACAGAGGTCACATCTGACTCGAAGTAAGCGCCTCACTCTCCGCCCTGTAATTATAGATCATGCGAGCCCAGCGATGATGTCACTTTACCCAGCATCCCTCACTCTCGGTGGCCTGATGGGATTGTGGTTTGAGCTGCCGGAGTTTCTCATCTGGAAAAGAGCGTCTGACCCCAGAACGGCTCTGTAATTCATCTGTTTATTATACGGCGTATTGAACGAACAGCGAGTCATGTGACCTCGTCTGATCTGAGGAGTTTATATGCTGTTATTATTGCTGTTGTTTTCCATTTCATAAATGGAGCAGACGGAGGTTACGCGAGGTCGAGATGTGCAGTTTTTCTAAAGTGACTTAGTGAAGGATTATGGGATACGATCTGTGTGCGCAGTTGAAAGGCTTGATGCGTTCAGAAAAGCTCTTTATTAAATGTGTTCGCTCGTCTCGGTGGATTTGAGACGCTCGTTCGCTTTGAGCTTCAGAGCACTTAATAATTAATAATAACAATAATGTTTATTGGGGATCACTTTACTTGCGTTAGACTCACATGATGACACACGTTATGAATATGAAGGAGGTTTATGTTTATGACATCTGTCATTAAGTGTCTTTCGCTCAGGTATGACATTGTTAATGCAAATATGAGATGTCTTTGTCATGACAGCTTGACATTACTAACACAACACAACCTGTCATAAACATGACTCATGATCAGCTAGCTTTATTGGTTATCATTACGTTCATCTGTCAGGTGGTTGGGTTTGACATTGGCTGTCATGAAGACATTATAACTTTAATGATAAACTCAATGTGTGTACGACTGTAGTCGAGGACACGAAAATATTCATGACACAGTTATAATGACCTCATGACAGCCAATGTCAAAGCCAACCACAGGACACTTTAACTTCATTTAATGTCAAGTTGTCATGACAACGACATCTCAAAAACAATGTCATATTTGCATTCAATTGAGTGTGTCATGTTGTGATTATGAAAGTGTCATGCCAGTCTTATGCACACGCCTTCAAGTAAAGTGTGACCGTTTATGGTATATTGTTTTATATAATAATAAGTATATTATTTTATATTGTTTATATGTATTATTTCATGAGCAGCGGGTGAAATGATGAATCTCTCACTGGGGTTGAATAATAATGGGCCGTTCTTCATTATAATCCAATCAGCATCAGTGAAAGTTTATAAATGTGTGTATTAATATTGCTGTCACTTTAGAGATCTTTCTGCTCTTCTCCTCGTGATATTGTTGGAACGGCATTGATTCACTCCAACATTTATTATTATTTGAAAATGTACTTGAGATTGAAGTCAGTGAGTGTGAAATTGAGGTGTTGAAGTCAGTCGTCTCACTGTGTGTGTGTGTGTGTGTGTGTGTGTGTGTGTGTGTGTGTGTGTGTGTGTGTGTGTGTGTGTGTGTGTGTGTGTGTGTGTGTGTGTGTGTGTGTGTGTGTGTGTGTGTGTGTGTGTGTGTGTGTGTGTGTGTGTGTGCGCAGATGGCCGTTCGAGCAGGACGTGGAACAGGGAAACACAGATGGACTGGGAGACTGCCAAAGTAAGCAGAACCCGTTTACTGAGCGCTGGACACACGAGAGCCTCTCTCTCTCTCACACACACACACACACACACACGAGAGCACACATACAGCTGCTGTCACACACACACTCACACACACATGAGAGCCTCACATGCAGCTGCTCTCTCTCACACACACACACACTATATAATAACGATGACTGTTATATTAATGTCCAGATCAACACATTTATGTCACTGCAGTTTGGTCATGAACTCACTTCTGGAGTTTAAAGTGTCATTTAAAGGAGGAGTTCACTTTTGAAAAAACTTTAGCTGATAATTTACTCGCCCCCGTGTCATCCAAGATGTCCATGTCTTTCTTTCTTCAGTCGACAAGAAATGAAGGTTTTTGATGAAAACATTCCAGGATTTTCTCCATATAATGGACTTCAATGGGAACCAAACGGTTCAAGGTCCAAATGAGAGTTTCAGTGCAAACTGTTCAAAGGGCTTTAAACGACACCAGACGATGAATAAGGGTCTTATCATGCGAAAACATCGCTCATTTCAAAGCTTATTCCAAAAATGTAACTTTTCTAAGGACAAATGCTAGCCTTGCTCTATTCTGTGAGGCTCGTTTGTAACGTCACGTAATACGTAATTACGTTCAAAACGTCACGGCGACGTAGCCGGAAGTACAGAATCAGTGTTTTCAAGTTGAACGCATAGGTTGAACGTGCAAACCAACTCAAACGCCGTTTACAAAAAAAGGAATTAAAAGATAAAACAACGATGTCGGACGCTTTTGATTCTGTACTTCCGGCTACGTCGCCCGTGACCTTTTGAACGTAATTACATATTACGTGACGTTACAAACGCGCCTTACAGAACAGAGCAAGGCTAGCATTTGAGCTTATAAAACTTAAACTTTGTTATTTATTTATTAAATAACCGCTCGTTTCGCTTGATAAGATCCTTATTCATCGTCTGGTGTTGTTTAAAGCCCTTTGAACAGTTTGCACTGAAACTCTCATTTGGACCTTGAACCGTTTGGTTCCCATTGAAGTCCATTATATGGAGAAAATCCTGGAATGTTTTCATCAAAAACCTTCATTTCTTTTCGACTGAAGAAAGAAAGACATGGACATCTTGGATGACATGGGGGTGAGTAAATTATCCGCAAAAGTTTTTTCACAAGTGAACTACTCCTTTAAATGAGTTGAGTCATGAATCGTGTGTGTGTGTGTGTGTGTGTGTGTGTGTGAATCACATTTCAACCAATTAACAGCTGTTTTGTTTGCCTCCAGATTCGTTCGTGGCTCTGAACGGTGAGTAAACTCTTCATCTCTCTCCTCCTCCTCCTCGCTGTGCGACTCCAACGCTTCATTCTCTGCGTTTTCTTTTAGAGCGTCAGCACAGGCATCAGGGCCATATTACCCAGAATGCACCACGCGGTCAGTGTCCTCCGTTCTTCAGTGTTCCCCGTGTGTGTAGATGTAGTTCCTCATTGATTGGCTCTGACCTTTCCTTCTCTAATTGGCTGGATCTCGTAGAGCAAAGGATTGTGGGTTAGAAGCAGTGAATGCAAATGCCGGAGTGTGTTTACCGGGAATAAACTCTCCGCTTCTCCCTAGACCAGCAGAAATTATTCATGAAATACAATCAGGCTGAACACGCGCACACACACACTCTTGATTGACATCAGTCCCCCGACAGCGAGGCTGCGTCTGATTGGCTGAGCAGTGTTTGGTGTTTGTGACCTACATATCCTCATGTTTATTAGGGATTCCTCCAGAGCTTCATTATGATCCTCGGCTCTTCTCTCTGCGAGTGTGTTTGATGTTTCTCCTGTTTTCCTTTATCAGCCGCTGTGTTTCATGTGTGTGTCCGTTTTATTCCTCCTCTTCCTCGCTGTGTGTGTGTGTGGTTTATTCCTCCTCTTCCTCGCTGTGTGTGTGTGGTTTAGGATCTCGTATGTGTGTCAGCGTCCTCTGGCTGAATGAATTATAAAGCAGCGCTGTCACACGGCTCTCGGCCCGCGGCTCTGGCGTAAATAAATCATGTTAATGACTGACGCTGAACAGAGACAGTTATCTGTGGATTAAAGGGCCGGCTGATCGGGATTTCACTTCTCGGACTGTAGAGTAAATACAGAGCGGTGACTCTCTCGATGAAGGCGATGGCCGCCAACGGGTTTCGATTCTGACGCGCGAATTAACACAAAGTGGTCAAGCGTCAAACTAGACGTGTCAGACGCAAATTTGATGCGCTATTCGCGTCTGGTGTGAACGCACAGTAACACACACACACAGGAGCGCCTGTAGCTCCGCCCTCTGCGCCGGGAGCAGCAGCTCATTTGCATTTAAAGGGACAGACACGAAACAACTCGTTTTGCTCACCCGCTAAAAGTGACACTTTTAACATGCTATGAAAACTATCTGTTGGTCAGATAGTCGATTGATCAGTTTCAGGTCAGATAGTCGATTGATCAGTTTCAGGTCAGATAGTCAATTGATCAGTTTCAGGTCAGATAGTCGATTGATCAGTTTCAGGTCAGATAGTCGATTGATCAGTTTCAGGTCAGATAGTCGATTGATCAGTTTCAGGTCAGATAGTCGTATGTGAGTTTGAATGGGATTTATTGTGATTATGATCAGCTCACTGTAAATGATCTGTCTTATTACACACATACTCATCAAATAAATCAATCAGTGGACATGAAATATTGATTAGAGCATGAAGATGTTATCATGTGTGGAGAGGCTGAAAGAAGGACAGCTGTGTTTAACTAGTGTTAGTGTGTGTGTGTGTGTGTGTGTGTGTGTGTGTGTGTGTGTGGGTGTGTGTGAGGTGTTAACGTGTGTGTGCTCATCAGGTCTCCTCACCACTCCTCCTGCTGATCCGCTGGTTCGGGGTCGAATGGTGAAACCAAAGGATCCGCTGACCCGTGATGATGATGATGATGATGATGATGATGATGAGAGAGACTCATTAGTCTCGGTGTCATCAGAGACTCAGCAGAAGAGCGCCGGTAAGCCTTGGAACGATCCTGTGTATGTGTGGAGGAGATGAGATCCTGCTTCCAGCTGAGCGTCACACACTCGCTCTTCATCATCACAGTAACACTTGTACAGCGGCTCCGTTACACACACTTGCTCTTCATCACCGTAACACTTGTACAGCGGCTCCGTCACACACACTCGCTCTTCATCATCACCGTAACACTCATACACCGGGTCCGTCACACACACTCGCTCTTCATCATCACCGTAACACTCGTACAGCGGGTCCGTCACACACACTCGCTTTTCATCACCGTAACACTTGCACAGCGGCTCCGTCACACACACTCGCTCTTCATCATCACCGTAACACTCGTACAGCGGGTCCGTCACACACACTCGCTTTTCATCATCACCGTAAAACTTGCACAGCGGCTCCGTTACACACACTCGCTCTTCATCATCACCGTAACACTCATACACCGGGTCCGTCACACACACTCGCTCTTCATCATCGCCGTAAAACTTACACAGCGGCTCCGTTACACACACTCGCTCTTCATCATCACCGTAAAACTTACACAGCGGCTACGTTACACACACTCGCTCTTCATCATCACCGTAAAACTTACACAGCGGCTCCGTTACACACACTCGCTCTTCATCATCACCGTAACACTCATACAGCGGGTCCGTCACACACACTCGCTTTTCATCATCACCGTAAAACTTGCACAGCGGCTCCGTTACACACACTCGCTCTTCATCATCGCCGTAAAACTTACACAGCGGCTCCGTTACACACACTCGCTCTTCATCATCACCGTAAAACTTACACAGTGGCTCCGTTACACACACTCGCTCTTCATCATCGCCGTAAAACTTACACAGCGGCTACGTTACACACACTCGCTCTTCATCATCACCGTAACACTCGTACAGCGGCTCCGTTACACACACTCGCTCTTCATCATCACCGTAACACTTGCACAGCGGCTCCGTCACACACACTCGCTCTTCATCATCGCCGTAACACTTACACAGCGGCTCCGTTACACACACTCGCTCTTCATCATCACCGTAACACTCATACACCGGGTCCGTCACACACACTCGCTCTTCATCATCACCGTAAAACTTACACAGTGGCTCCGTTACACACACTCGCTCTTCATCATCACCGTAAAACTTACACAGTGGCTCCGTTACACACACTCGCTCTTCATCATCACCGTAAAACTTACACAGCGGCTCCGTTACACACACTCGCTCTTCATCATCACCGTAAAACTTACACAGCGGCTCCGTTACACACACTCGCTCTTCATCATCACCGTAACACTCGTACAGCGGCTCCGTTACACACACTCGCTCTTCATCATCACCGTAACACTTGCACAGCGGCTCCGTCACACACACTCGCTCTTCATCATCGCCGTAACACTTACACAGCGGCTCCGTTACACACACTCACTCTTCATCATCACCGTAACACTCGTACAGCAGATCCATCACACACACACTCGCTCTTCATCATCGCCGTAACACTTGCACAGCGGCTCCGTTACACACACTCGCTCTTCATCATCACCGTAACACTTGCACAGCGGCTCCGTTACACACACTCACTCTTCATCATCACCGTAACACTCGTACAGCAGATCCATCACACACACACTCGCTCTTCATCATCACCGTAACACTCATACAGCGGGTCCGTCACACACACTTCATCAATCGTAGTTCACAGTTCATTAACTAATGTTAGCAAGATTTTAATAAAGTAAATTAGTAATAAAAACTGAATACGTGCAGGTCATTATTCTTAATGTTAATTTCATCCTTTAATAATACATGAAATAAAAAAAATTATCTGTTAATGAACAAATGATGAACAGGCGTTTGTATCAAGTAACGGTAACAAATATGAATCAAAACAAATGTATTGCATACAATGTTATGTATATTTCTACATTGAGCAGCGGTCAGTCTCTCCGTGTGTGTGTGTGTGTGTGTTTGGCGCGTGTCTGAGCGCTAATGAAGAGTGTTTCCAGTCGCTCACGGATGTTCCAGCTCGAGTGTGTTCCAGAGCTGAAGTGAAGATCTACGTCTATCCGATCGATACAGCGCGAGCGCGTTACAGACGCTACACTCGTTAGCGAACGCCAGTGTTTAATTGACATTGATTATCAATAATGAAGAGCGTGATCTCCTGACAGACTCGGTTTCACTGACACGAAGGTGTGTGTGACGGTCGCTGGAAGCAGTGTGTGTGTGTGTGTGTGTGTCCATCACTGAGCTTGGGTTACTGTGGGACGGACCTTCACTTCAGCTTGATGATGTTGATGACGTGCAGCTTCTCTCTAATATGGGTTGCTCTTCAGTTTTCTTTCTGAGCGTGAGCTGTGATTATTGTCTTTCTGAGCGTGAGCTGTGATTATATTTTTCTTTCTGAGCGTGAGCGGTGTGATTATATTGAGTTATTTTATGACGCATGGCTTTTGTATATTCACTGCTTTTACTTTTTTCAGATTTTTGTGGCAAACGCTCTCTCTCTCTCACGGCCGGATCTCTGCATTCTTTTCTGCTTAACATGCTAACGCCCTCATGAATATTCATGCAGACTCCTCCCCCTCCTGTGTGTGTGAAAGGTCAGATGTGCTGTGAACGACCACCGGCACATTCACCACACGCAAATACAAATATTCAAAGAAAATGAAGCCTTTTTATGCAAAGATGCTTTTTTGGACATTTTACCCAAATTCTCAGGACAATAATGCAAAACAAACAACATTATTTTAATGTGAAAACATAATGGTTATTAATATTTGTATAGTATTTGTTAAAGTGCCTGTCATTATTGCTGTAAATAGACTTCATTTTCTTTATCCAAAAAGGTTTCTATTTGATTTTGTGGTGAAATGTGTTTTCATGATTTACTGGTGATCTGTGAGGTTGAGCTGGTGTCTTCACAGTGCGTGTGTGTGTGTGTGTGTGAGTGTGTGTGAGTGCGTAAGTGTTCACCCCCCCCCCTCCACCATCTGCTGCCATTGTGATTCCACAGGACCTTCATTCTCCCAATGGATCGTTCCAAGGCTGAAGCTCTAATGGAGCCACAGCGTTTGACTAACCTTAATCTAGTGTGTCTCGACCTCTCTCTCCCTCCCCCCCCTCTCTCCCGCTCTCCCGCTCTCTCTCTCTCTCTCTCCCCCTCTCTCTCTCTGTCTCTCTCTCTATTTCCTCTCTGTAAACCTGTGGCTCTCGCTCGCTCCATCTTCCTCTGTGTATCTAATTTATAGGTCAATTACAGACACACAGCGAGCGTCTCTCTGGGTTTCTATCCTGCATGTACAGTCTCTGAACACACACACACACACACACACACACACAACATTGGCTCAGTGTTGACGTGATGTCAGCGGGCGAACGAGCGGGCGTGGCTCACAGCGCACAAACACTGAAGAAAACACACCGATACGCAAGGATGAGCTGATCAGATTAACTGAAAAAAGTGTGTATGTGTATGTATATATACTTATATATACAGGTGTGTGTGTGTGCGCATGCAGACATGTGTACAAACACGTCATTATATAGAGTATATAGCAGCGGCATGAACAACACAGATGTAATTCCTCTATACGCTGACCTCAATCTGCAGACAAAGCCTTTTAAAACACCCGTGTGCTGATCCACACACACACACACACACACACACACATAATCAGCTGTTCACCACAGCAAACACACTCTCGTCCCGATGCTCTTTATGCTGACGGGCATGGACGTGATGATAATGAGTGTGTTCTGTTGTGAAGGTTAGTGAGTAAAGCAGGTTCACTAGTAGTCGACGTCGGTGTTATTCGAGGCGGGAACTGGAAGGGCGGAGCCTCTTGAAATTATTGCCGTTCTTCTTCTTATTATTATTATTATTAATATTCTTCCTCTTGCGGAAGCCGCTTGCGGGAACGTTATAAAATATGAGTCTCTAACTCAATCCCTCTAGCGCCACCCATCGACTGTCCAAAGTTTCACTCATGTTTATGCTAATGACTTTTAATCGTAAAGGCTAATAACAGAAATCTTGATTGCGTGACTCAAGGCGATTCAAACGCCTCATATGATGTAAATCTTTCCGCCATTTTGATTTGTTTTTTAAATCTACTTTTTTGAACTCGTCCTTGACGGTTGCTTCGATTTTCATGAAAATTGAACCATATTATCTTCAGACCATGGCGACAAAAACGTATGAAATTGAAGTTGATTCGGCAAACCATTCTCGAATACCGCGCAAGCTAATTTTACCTAGCGCTTGCAAAAATTCATTAACGGGCATTTATTCATAAATATTCAATATTGTGATAAATGCATTATGCATAGTAGAACTTTCTGTAGGCCTACACATTCAGGAACAGATATTGGGTTCTGCCAAAAGACAAGCAATATAAAAGTAACGAGTAACGTAAAAAGTTACTTTCCATATGGGGTAACTAAGTAAAGTAACGGATTACTTTTTTTTAAGAAGTAACGAGTAGCACTACTTTTAAAAGTATCTTCCCCATCACTGCACATGGCGCATATTAAAATTCTTAACTTTGAGTTGATTTTCACTTAAACTACGGAACGTCTTCCCAGCGGTGCAACGTGACAGACATCTGATCCGGAGATAGTGGGTTTTGTGTGGAATATTGTGTCATCCTTTATTATTCAAGCGTTGTACTAATCTTTCTTTCTCTTGGATTAGAAATAAGAATGTTTTGTTGATTTCGAGTTAATTCTCACCTGTACTTCTGAACCATCTTCATGTATGTTTTTGCTCCGGCTCGGCACGGCTTCAGGCGCTAGGCCCCGCATCGCAGCTCGCAGCTATATGTTTAATTCGTCAGTTAAACTCACTGCAGCGGATCCTCGAGACGTCCGCCGGCGGTTACTAGAGAAACACACTCATGCTGAGCGGAGATGTTTAACTACATAATGATATTTGCACTGACCTCAGACTGTAAATCATCAAATCTAGATATTTAAAAGGTAAGACCTAATGAACGGTGCGCTATTTGATGAGATCATGCCGTGTGTATGCTCTGAATGTACTTACACACACATTTAATTATAGTTATTACAGCTTCTCATTTCAGCGGCGGTGTTTTAATGCTCATGGATTCGACACACGTTTCAGAATACGTGATGAAGTGCACAGCACAGATATCGAAACATTCTCAAATCAAGAGACATTCACTGGAGAAGCCAAATTACTGGAGATATTAAGACTGAAAAATGAAGTGAGTTTGTGAACAAATATCTGCCAATGGAGAAACAATCCTGTTTTCAAGATTATTTTTCTGATTTATTTTTTATTATTCTTAATATCTTCAGTCATTTTGCTTCTCCAGTAAATTTATTTTGATGTAAGAATGTTTACATGTATGTGATGGAAAACCAGCCAAACAAGCACTAAAAATATATATTACTACTGAGCACTAAAATATATATATTTGTTGCGGTGTGAAACGTCAGTGTGTAGACGCGTTCACCTGCTTAACAGGTTTAATTGTTTCTTCTTTAAACAATTGCTCATTCAATTCATGACATTCAAGTGATCACAGATAAAGGCAGCAGCTGTGTGTGTGTGTGTGTGTGTGTGTGTGAATATTCACACGTCTCAGTCTCGCGCAGGAATCTTCTTATTTACATGCGCGTGACTGCAGGATTGTGTCGGTGAAGTCGAACACGTTTAATTGTCAGGAGTGACGTCTCATGAAAGTCAGATGTGTGACGCTTGTGTGAGATTAGTTCCGCCGGCGATTCGCCTGTGCGGGAAACAGGCCATTAAAAACAGGCCGGATTTGAATTTGAATCGATTTTAATTTTATTTTAATATTTGGACACTGGAACCACACTCACGAATGTGTATTAGATGCAAAATATTACAGCAAATGTGATTTATTGTGAAAACAATGAAAGGTTTGAAATGATGAAATAGATCTAGTGTTGAGAATGAAGTGTGTGACTGTGATTTATCACATCTCTTCATTAACAGTCTCAGGTGTTGAGAATCACATTAACCAGCAGTTTCATCCACTGAATCACCACAAACAAACATCTCTTGATTCAACAGTTCTAGCATCTGCCAGATTTGTTTATGCTTGATATTTCCTTTGGTAATTTGCTGTGATATTTTCTCTAAAACTCAAGGCGGTGTTTTTGGCAGATTCCAGTGGTGTGTGAAATGGTTTATAAAATGGAAATTATGGTTTAAAAATATATTAGCACTGTTCAAAGATTCTAATGATTAAAAACATGAATCTGTCAAACTCTGAACGTCTGTGAATGAATAAAGGCTCTGCACAGGCCGATTTCCGCTCTTTATTCGTCTCGTTTCTATTTTAATCCCATCAAACAATATCAAAGTAAATCCAGCAAACACACAGATCCTGTATTTCTCAGAAGAATCTGTTGTTCATCCACAATATTGATTCACTGTAGTCGTCAATCATAGTAATGTATATCCTGTATGAGATCAGTTAATGTGAATATTTCTGGTTCTTGCTGTGAGACTGTTGATCTGAAGACATTCAGAAAGTCTGCAGGTTTTATCCTCTTTATGGCTCTCTGAAGTCGAGCAAAAGTGCATTAAGGTTAGAAAGGATCTTCAAAGGTTTTGGCTGATCTCCTCATCCTCCAGACACAGCTTTGACCTTCAGGACAGAGAAATGAGAAATGAGTCTCGTTTTCCAGCACACATATCTAACCATTCTTAAATCAAGAGACATTTACTACCTGAATAATACATGTATGAAGTCTGGAAAATCCTCAAAATTAGGTGAGTTTTTTTCTCGGTGTCAGAAAACAAGATTTTGCTTCTCCAGTAAATGTATCTTGATTGAAGAATGTTTAGATATTTGTGCAGGAAAATTAGATTAAATATATATTTTTTGCAGTGTGATGTCTTTAAATGTGCTTTGATAAATAAACTGTATGAAATGGTTATGCTAACAGCTCTACTCATAGTTCTTTTCATGAAGGAAGACTTTTTATGGATCCGTTCGAGCGGTGTCATTTCTCAGGGGTGTCGTACAGTAGACGCATGAAAGAGACGCTTTAAAACATCAAACAGACTGAGAGGAAGAGCCTCTCCTGAGACCGACAATGAGAGTGAAGTTAAAAAGAAAGAAGCGCCCCTTAGATCTTCCCTTTAGCAGAGAAAAACCAGATGTGTGACGGCATTTGTCATCTTAGAGACTCCTTCAGAACGCCCAAGATAAGAGGAGTGTGTAGCCAAGGCCATCAGAGTTAGAAACCAATATTCACCAGTCCATTAAACGTCTCGAGCTCTAAAGCGTGATGGATGGCTGTATCACACCTTTATGGGTTTGTAACAAATGTACAACATCCAATTTATATGCCTCTGTGGAAACATAGCAGCACTTTTCTTCCGGTGTGGATTTTAAATGGTTGATCTGCTGAGAATTTCATGTAGGATAATATATCAGCAACAGAATAAAGTAGATTAAGATATCTCCCTGATGTGGAAACCAGATTTAGCCTTCCAGCGCTCTCTCTCTCTCATCTCTGCACGGCAGTGAAAACAATCTTTTGGTGTTTGAATAAATGCACATTCTCAGGCCCTGTTTAAACCTGGTATTAAGATGCACTTCGGTCGATCAGATCAAAAGTAGACGAGGGAGACACATACCCATTTACAGCCGGCTCACTGACCTTTCCCGAGATTGACTCCCGGCTCACTGACCTTTCCCGAGATTGAGTCCCGGCTCACTGACCTTTCCCGAGATTGAGTCCCGGCTCACAGACCTTTCCCGAGATTGAGTCCCGGCTCACTGACCTTTCCCGAGATTGAGTCCCGGCTCACTGACCTTTCCCGAGATTGAGTCCCGGCTCACAGACCTTTCCCGAGATTGAGTCCCGGCTCACTGACCTTTCCCGAGATTGAGTCCCGGCTCACTGACCTTTCCCAAGATTGAGTCCCGGCTCACAGACCTTTCCCGAGATTGAGTCCCGGCTCACTGACCTTCCCCAAGATTGAGGCCCGGCTCACAGACCTTTCCCGAGATTGAGTCCCGGCTCACAGACCTTTCCCAAGATTGAGTCCCGGGCCGGCTCACAGACTTTTCCCGAGATTGAGTCCCGGCTCACTGACCTTCCCCAAGATTGAGGCCCGGCTCACAGACCTTTCCCGAGATTGAGTCCCGGCTCACAAACCTTTCCCAAGATTGAGTCCCGGGCCGGCTCACAGACTTTTCCCGAGATTGAGTCCCGGCTCACTGACCTTTCCCAAGATTGAGTCCCGGCTCACAGACCTTTCCCAAGATTGAGTCCCGGCTCACTGACCTTTCCCGAGATTGAGTCCCGGCTCACAGACCTTCCCCAAGATTGAGTCCCGGCTCACTGACCTTTCCCAAGATTGAGTCCCGGGCCGGCTCACAGACTTTTCCCGAGATTGAGTCCCGGCTCACTGACCTTTCCCAAGATTGAGTCCCGGCTCACAGACCTTTCCCAAGATTGAGTCCCGGCTCACTGACCTTTCCCGAGATTGAGTCCCGGCTCACAGACCTTCCCCAAGATTGAGTCCCGGCTCACAAACCTTTCCCAAGATTGAGTCCCGGGCCGGCTCACAGACTTTTCCCGAGATTGAGTCCCGGCTCACTGACCTTTCCCAAGATTGAGTCCCGGCTCACAGACCTTTCCCAAGATTGAGTCCCGGCTCACTGACCTTTCCCGAGATTGAGTCCCGGCTCACTGACCTTTCCCAAGATTGAGTCCCGGCTCACAGACCTTTCCCAAGATTGAGTCCCGGCTCACTGACCTTTCCCGAGATTGAGTCCCGGCTCACAGACCTTCCCCAAGATTGAGTCCCGGCTCACAGACCTTTCCCAAGATTGAGTCCCGGCTCACTGACCTTTCCCGAGATTGAGTCCCGGCTCACAGACCTTCCCCAAGATTGAGTCCCGGCTCACTGACCTTTCCCGAGATTGAGTCCCGGCTCACAGACCTTTCCCAAGATTGAGTCCCGGCTCACAGACCTTTCCCAAGATTGAGTCCCGGCTCACAGACCTTTCCCAAGATTGAGTCCCGGCTCACAGACCTTTCCCTTTCCCGAGATTGAGTCCCGGCTCACTGACCTTTCCCGAGATTGAGTCCCGGCTCACTGACCTTTCCCAAGATTGAGTCCCGGCTCACAGACCTTTCCCGAGATTGAGTCCCGGCTCACTGACCTTCCCCAAGATTGAGGCCCGGCTCACAGACCTTTCCCGAGATTGAGTCCCGGCTCACAGACCTTTCCCAAGATTGAGTCCCGGGCCGGCTCACAGACTTTTCCCGAGATTGAGTCCCGGCTCACTGACCTTCCCCAAGATTGAGGCCCGGCTCACAGACCTTTCCCGAGATTGAGTCCCGGCTCACAAACCTTTCCCAAGATTGAGTCCCGGGCCGGCTCACAGACTTTTCCCGAGATTGAGTCCCGGCTCACTGACCTTTCCCAAGATTGAGTCCCGGCTCACAGACCTTTCCCAAGATTGAGTCCCGGCTCACTGACCTTTCCCGAGATTGAGTCCCGGCTCACAGACCTTCCCCAAGATTGAGTCCCGGCTCACTGACCTTTCCCAAGATTGAGTCCCGGGCCGGCTCACAGACTTTTCCCGAGATTGAGTCCCGGCTCACTGACCTTTCCCAAGATTGAGTCCCGGCTCACAGACCTTTCCCAAGATTGAGTCCCGGCTCACTGACCTTTCCCGAGATTGAGTCCCGGCTCACAGACCTTCCCCAAGATTGAGTCCCGGCTCACAAACCTTTCCCAAGATTGAGTCCCGGGCCGGCTCACAGACTTTTCCCGAGATTGAGTCCCGGCTCACTGACCTTTCCCAAGATTGAGTCCCGGCTCACAGACCTTTCCCGAGATTGAGTCCCGGCTCACTGACCTTTCCCGAGATTGAGTCCCAGCTCACTGACCTTTCCCAAGATTGAGTCCCGGCTCACAGACCTTTCCCAAGATTGAGTCCCGGCTCACTGACCTTTCCCGAGATTGAGTCCCGGCTCACAGACCTTCCCCAAGATTGAGTCCCGGCTCACAGACCTTTCCCAAGATTGAGTCCCGGCTCACTGACCTTTCCCGAGATTGAGTCCCGGCTCACAGACCTTCCCCAAGATTGAGTCCCGGCTCACTGACCTTTCCCGAGATTGAGTCCCGGCTCACAGACCTTTCCCAAGATTGAGTCCCGGCTCACAGACCTTTCCCAAGATTGAGTCCCGGCTCACAGACCTTTCCCAAGATTGAGTCCCGGCTCACAGACCTTTCCCTTTCCCGAGATTGAGTCCCGGCTCACAGACCTTTCCCAAGATTGAGTCCCGGCTCACAGACCTTTCCCAAGATTGAGTCCCGGCTCACTGATCTTTCCCGAGTTTGAGGCCCGGCTCACAGACTTTTCCTGAGATTGAGTCCCGGGCCGGCTCACAGACCTTTCCCAAGATTGAGTCCCGGCTCACAGACCTTTCCCGAGATTGAGTCCCGGCTCACAGACCTTTCCCAAGATTGAGTCCCGGCTCACAGACCTTTCCCGAGATTGAGTCCCGGCTCACTGACCTTTCCCAAGATTGAGTCCCGGCTCACAGACCTTTCCCAAGATTGAGTCCCGGCTCACTGACCTTTCCCGAGTTTGAGGCCCGGCTCACAGACCTTTCCCGAGATTGAGTCCCGGGCCGGCTCACAGACCTTTCCCTTTCCCGAGATTGAGTCCCGGCTCACAGACCTTTCCCTTTCCTGAGATTGAGTCCGATTGATTATGTTAAAACACTAAAATATATAACCATTGTGAATTTCTCTTCGCAGGTGTGATTCGTGAGACGTACCACAGAGACCGGGATCAGATGGTTCCAGTGACGCTTCTGGCCATCGCCGTCATCCTCGCCTTCGCCATGGGCGCCATATTCTCTGGCATCATCGTCTACTGCGTGTGCGACCACCACCGCCGGCGCGACTTTGAGCTGCCCGGCCGCAAAGACAAGGACTCTGTTCAGTCCAGACGAGGCTCCATGAACAGCGTCACCAAGCTGACGGGGCTGTTCGAGACGCAAGCCAAGGACGGCCGGCCTGAAGCCATTCTGACTCCACTCATGCACAACGGCCGTCTGTCCAACGGCAAGATGCTGATTAAAGCTGACCAGCACCCAGATCTGAGCGCCCTGCCCACGCCCGAGTCCACGCCAATGCAGCCGCGCCGCAAGCCCAGTCGGGGCAGCCGCGAGTGGGAGCGCAACCAGAACCTGATCAACGCCTGCACCAAAGACTTGACTTCCATGGTCACTCCGGTCATCCCGACGGATCTGCCGCTTCGGGCGTCTCCGGGCCACATCTCCAGCGTGGTGGTTCTGCCTTTGACCCAAGCTTACCAGCACGAGTACGTGGAGCAGCCCCACCGCGGAGACTTCGCAGACGACCAGGGTGCCACTCTCGAGTACAAGTCCCTCAAGAGCCCGTGTCACGGTCTCGGTCTGGCGGATGTCGACGGAGCTCCTCCTCGGGTCCCCCAGCGAGAGGCGTCTCTGGCGCTCCCGCCCGCCGTGCCACAGATGGGCAAGAGGCTCGACGTGCATTCGTCCATGTACGGGCGAGGCTACCCCATGAGCTCGGGCCTCAAGAAACAGCACAACACCAACTCGTCCAACTCATCCCACATGTCCAGGAACCACAGCTTCCGTGTGGAGACGCCTCCGCCCGCCCCGCAGCGAGTGGACTCCATGCACGTCACGTCTCCGGTCCTCAGCCTGAGCCGTCACCCCAGCCTGAGCTCGTACGGGTCTCTGCCTCGCTGCGGGTCCCGGCAGCTCAAGCCCGACGTCCCTCCCAAACCGGCACTGGTGTCCCTTTCCACGAAAATCAAATCCGGTGACTCCTGCACATAATGCGGGATTAAAGACAGGGAACAATAAAGTGTGTCTGCTTTGTACAGCTATGTACAGGAAATGCAACTCACTTTTTCCTTTCTTTTGTTTTTGGGTTTTGTATATTTTTCAATGTCGAGCTCAGGCTGATAGTGCCCGTTCCAAGAGGGCAAACATCTGCTCCCGGAAAGAGGAACTCTTAAAGATTTCGCCTGCGCTGTGTTGCAGCTGATGTTTGTTTTCTGCCAAAAGCACATCGGAGACAGGCGGAATTGTTCAGTTGTGAAGCTGCGAGACGCCCCGGTTATCGAGCACTTGAACACGTTCAGACTGGAGTTTACAAGGGAAAACTGTGAAACAACGCCGCCGCCTGTCTCAGTGTTACTGTTACTGGACAAAGCAATCGAGTTCTGCCTTCGTGCACGAGTTCAAGACGTCTACTGAAACTGATGACTAAATAACGCGTGACTGTTAATACTAACAGCTGGTTGTATTTATTTTTTAATAAAGTGCTTTTGCAGAAAGAGCATCTCTTTTAGGCTCAAACGAGATGTAAATGATCTTTTTAATTTGAATTAATCAAGTGTGAAATTATTTAAAGTCATTAAACTGGAGCCAGTACTTCTGTCCACTAACTCTTCGGACGTTGCTAAGCAAACTCAGAGACGGAGACGGAAGCCTCCGTATGGAAGGAGTATTCCTCAAGCCGTGCCAGAGGGGCTTGTGGGTAAAGCTTACAGCCCACAGAAGGAACTCCTGATCTCACCTCTTCATCTCGTCCATCTCCTGCTGAAAGCCACCGGTCCATCACCGAGTGCCATTCTCGCTCGACGTGAGCAAAGGAAAGGATGAGCCGTACTTAAGACGTTTGGTTAATGCTTTCAAACGTATCGTTTTCTCGTCCTGTCCACACACTCTCACAGTCACACACACACACAGGCCTTTTGTTGAAGCATTTCATTTTCAAACATGCCTGTTTTTCTCCTTCCACCTGTAAATTTGTGCCTTACACCCCTGAGTAGTGAAGCTGTTTGTTAGCTGTTAACTGTCGTAGTTCTTATAATGACATTTTTTCCCTCATTTGATTAAAAAAGAAACAAAAAAACGTAATTGAAGAATGTAGGTGTTGTCGTTGTCGACTCTGGTCCTGTTGCTAACCACAAATGACTTTGTGCTTGATTTCTGATTGTGCCAATGAAATGTTGGAGTCAGCCCTCTTGTTGTGCTGGAAGAATGTTGTTTTTTTGCTTTGATTTTGTTGCGTTTGTCCTTTTTTTTAATTACTTTTCACAAAGTCAAGATGATGTTTTTACACTGTTTGTAGTTGAATTGATGTGTATCTGTAGATCTGGCTGCTTCAAGGCAATAAGAGAAAAACACATGAACGAATCAGATATGATGTTTCTCCCAAACACACACACACACACAAGCTTTCTAATGTATATGATCAAACAGTTTTTAGGCAGTGAATACAGGCTGGCTCCTGTGTAGATATGCACTCCAATAATATTAGGAAACAGATTAATGTTTTCAATGTTTGTGACAGATTCCGATTAATATAATTTTCTAGATCTATCGTTGTGATGTAATATGAGGGATTGTTATTTAACTATTTTGACACACGTTTTATTGAACTTGGCGTCCAGGAATCTCTAGTTTCGGCTTTGTAGATGTTGAACTCACTTGTCGTCACAGCCCGTCTGAGGCGACTCTAAATCGTGCCGTCTGAATATATAATAATCGCTCCGGCCGTAGTGAACGGAGATCACGATTCCCGTGCTGGTGCCTTTGGACTCTGGAAGTGGAGTTTGTACTCTTGTTTGCTATGGTTTCGTCACCGGCCCTCTCCCACATCTGATTCACAGCTAAATGTATGTTGTAAAGAAATTCTCTTTAATAAATGGAAAAAAGTAATAAAAACATTTCAGATTCTTGTCACAGAGCTTGTGTTGTTTGTCGGAGTCTTCCGTCTCTGAACATTCAAAACGTCGCTTTTTAAATGTTTTAAAACCGCTGTTGATGATATCCCTTCCCCTAATCATCTGACTTAGGCCCCGTCCACACTACTGCGTTTTCGTTTAAAAACTGAGACCTTTTGCTACGTTTGCACCTCCCGTCCACACTAAAACGGGAAAAACGGAGAAGTTTAGAAACGCTACAGCTGCGTTTTGCGTTTTGAATCTCCGGAGGGCGTTTTAGTGTGGACGAGACAAAACGGAGGAGTTTACAAACGATGACGCAGAGGCTCACGCTCGGCTCTATGATTGGGTGTCATCAGTCATGACGTGTCCTTCCCTGATTCGCCAACCACTGTTTACACCGGCGCGCGCATGCCCATTGTTGGTGAATGGTCACGTGATCTGCGTTTTCAGTCGTTTTAATGTGGACGGAGATCAATTCTAATACGCAGACAAAACGCTGGTGTGGACGGAGATCGTATTCGTTTTAATTCTCCGTTTTTAAACGAAAACGCAGTAGTGTGGACGGGGCCTTAGATGTACTTTTCTCAGAGAATCTCTCAGAAAGAAAAATACAACATTAAGATTAGCCTAATGTGGTTTATTACTCATGGTCACCTTCCGTCAATATGATTAGTTTAATCTGTGAAAAACAAGCCCCCACTTCCCCCGTAACTGGAGCAAATGTAGATCTCAAATCATTGAAAAAATGGTAGAGGTTAAGTTCATTTGATTACTCAGTAATTATGAGACTATAAAGACTGTTATACTTTTGAAATTGTCTAATACAGTTTACTATTTTATTTATTAAAAAATCCATCACAAATTCTTCACATTTTATGGGACCGTACTGTTCTCTAAAAGTTTTGCGACATTTTAAACATTTTATGAACAATGAATAAATAAAGTTTTTGCTCTAACGTTTTGAGAACATTATTAAAGACCATACAGCTTTAAAGGAATGAATCTCTGAAACCCGAGCCCGTCTTCACGCTGGGACGAGCTCTTGCCCAGCCGTCCTCTCATGGCTCGGCACCTGCGCTGCAAAGACTCGATTGTTCGACATCTCTAACCATAAATAAACATGCAGATAAGAATCGCTCTGGAGCCGTGTGGCGTCTACACGTCGACGATGACTGATTAAATGTTTCAGGTCTCGGGTGTCCTGTTGCTTTGTCTCAACATGCCCTCGTCTTCACTGTTTGTCCATGCGATATATGTATAACAGTAACTTGGTGACTAACTGCCCGCTTTGTGTTCTGTAAACAGAGACTGACCCAACATTGGCTTTGCCTTTGACCTCCAGAAGCTCAACTCTGCAGGTCTCCGTGAACGCCACTGATTCACAGCCTGTAATGAAGAAACAGGCTTATAGCTGTAATCCCGACCCTCGCTCCAGCGGACATCTGCTAATGACCGTCAACACGAGCCGCTTCTGCTGCTCAGACCCATAGACGAACACTAACCCGACGAGACTACACACACACACACACACACACACACACACACACTCGTTGAGCTTTAAACCCTACAAGCGCTGCTTCATTATGGGAGTTTATAATGTGAATAGTCTCGGTAAAGGGTCATTCCACCTCTGGAAAGATGAATGTGTATTTAAAATGGGTAATTTATGTAGAAGAAATGTGAAATTGTTTTTGAATTTAGAGCTTTCTAGACTGAGAAAAGCCAGAAAATGTATTTCTGGCTTATGTGGATGAAAGACAACAACTCCCAGAATGCACTTGCTTCGCTGCTCTAGGAGGCCACGCCTACCGGTAAACGCGCAGTAGGTAAACAACAAGTTTAGAGTAGTGAGTCTCCGTGATGAGTCTGCCTGAAAATGCATTTCGAGATCGTCCAAAGTGTCCGGGATTGGACTTTTGCGTTCTACAGTCGCCATCCACCATGTTTACTGTGGTGAGCCGGACGAGTGAGGGACGCGAGGCCGGTGGCGTGATTACCGATGAACGTCACTTGAGACGTAAGTTACAGGTCTCGTATCTCTCACGGAGGAGCGGGAATTTTCTTAGCAATGTTAAAACCCACATCAACCGATCACTTGTTTAGCGTTCATGTAAACACTGATTCAGCAATCAGAATGAATTCAGTTAGATTGACACAAAAGCTGTAACTTACATGTAAACAATGCATGGCGACTGCAGAAAGAAAAAGCTGAATCCCGGACATCGACGGCCGGACATATCCGGGAAAAAGAGGATGGTAGCACCTAAGGCCACGTTTACACAAAGCCGGGTATTCAGCAAAACTAATCTTTCCCCAAAAAAATAACATCGTTAACACACCCGCATAAATACGTCGCCGAGCGCCATCATAACTATGCCAAACCTATTGGCGGCAGTGTAGGGGTTAAAGATAAAGCCATGCAAGCCAATCAGAATCCTCAGAATCGACAAGAGGGATCCTAAAAACGCCGTTTCTCCCAGTTCACACGACAAGACATAACCGCCGTTTTCAGAAATCTCCACTTTGGCCGGAGTTTTTAAAAATAATCGTTTTCTGTGATTAAAAACGGGGTTTTCGTGTACAAACGAGAGGCCAATCCGCAGGGAAATATCTGCGTTTTCCCTTCGTGTAAACGGGGCCTTGCAGAACAAGAGCCTGCTAGCTTAGCTTAGCTTCCAAAAAAGATATGTAATCCCAGTCCTCCATAATGCATCCGTCTGCATATTCAGTACCTTCGTCCATATTTTCAAAACATTTCTGCGGTGAAATCAGACGCACTGGCACTGATCTGTGATTGGTCTGTTAGCGCATTAGGTCCAACCCCCTATGGGCGGGTTTGAAAGGGTGGGAACTAGTGCTTGTAGTCTTTAGAGAAAGTCTGACCCCATTGACACAAAGGCCAGAGGTCAAACAATCATTCATGACACTGAGTGCTGCTAGAGAGGATGAGTGGGAGGAGTGTGTGTGTCTCATGCCGGATCATGTATGTAGGTTACAGAAGTTTCACCGGATCCCACTGAAACCAGAGCACCAGCTTCATGCATAATTAATGAGCCCCCCCCCCCCCACACACACACATACACACCACCACCAGGTGACCTACAGCTGTGACACAATTTACATACTGCCCCGCCCACTTTCATAATCATGCTGACAATGCAATGAGAAAACACACTTTCATCAAGCTGCTCTCTCGCAGTGTAAAGATGCAGTTCAATAAACATAAAAACATAATCCTAATAAGTATTAGTTCTGTTGTTTTGAGTTTTTATTCCATGTTTTAACTGGAAAACAAAAGCGACTAAAGCTGATCTGGGTCATTCAGATCCAGACGTCACCGTCTCTCACACACACACACACACACACACACACACACACACACACACACACCATGTTTGAGTGAATCTTAATGAAGGCTTTTAACAAACCGAGAGCCTGAAACACTGGAGCGAGCGACACACACCAACAGACGAGCTCTAAACGGATTAAAGGAATTATTCACCCAGAAATGAGGATTCAGGCATTATTTATTCGCCCTCATGTCGTTCCAAACATATGCTGAGGAACAGGGAGTGTGTGTGTGTGTGTGTGTGTGTGTGTGAGGGCACTGCGATATTCCTTGTGTGTTGTGTGGAGAGAGAGGCTTTCCATGTGAGTAAACGGAGACAGAATTCGACACGTTTTCTTCGGAATGACTGTGTGTGTGTGTGTGTGTGTGTGTGTGTGCGTGTGTGTGTGTGTGTGTGTGTGTGATGAGGACAGAACACTAGTGCTTCACTGCTGCCCCCTGCTGTCCTCCACTACACACACACACACACACACACACACAGATGATTTTCATCATTATTACATCAGATTCTGTCATGATCCTCCAACTAATGTCATTTTAGGCCAAACTCTTAATCCTGCACACTAAGGCCATTGTTTTATATCACACGCTTTCTTTTAAAATGTTTGTTTAAATATGCAAATGAGGCACTATTTAATTATGCAGTAATTTGAATACACTTCCAGAACAGAAATCTGAGCTTTGGATAAAACAGGTTCAAAACTCTTGTTTGAGTTTGTCGACGTATTTTTGCAGATTTTTCTTTTTATCTCTCCATAAATCAGAAGATACTGTCAACATTTCACAAGCAGGAGTAAAATGTTGCATAAATCAGGCAAACAATATAAAAGTGCAAAGATTAAAAGTGATTAATCGCATCCAAAATAAAAGTTTGTGTCTACGTAATATATGTGTGTGTGTGTGTGTGTACTGTGTATAATTATTTTGCATTGATAAATACACACACATGCATGTATATTTTTAAGATTTTTTATATGCATTTTGTATATATACACTACAGTATATACATGCATATATTTCTTAAAGATAGCATCATATGTGTGCATTTATAAATACAGAATAATTATACACACACACACATTATGTAAACACAAACCTTTATTTTTGATGCGATACTGACCTCAGTCCTGCTGGAGATGAAGCAAAACGTACAATTTTATTTTCCTATAATATTGAGTCAGGAGCAGAATATGTTTCATGAGTGTGTGACCTACTTTAGCAGAACACACACACACACACACACACACACAGAGAACTGTCACAGAGACGCATCCTCACAGCGTCTGATAGTCAATGTCAGCCGCTGGATTATTCATGTCAATGTGAAGTGTGTGTGTGTGTGTGTGTGTGTCTGTCTCATTCAGTTGTTCACTCATTTCCTCTCTGTCAAAGCCTCACACACACATCTAAATATTAAATATCATCTGACACACACATTGTCGGGCGATATCAATTATTAACTGAGACAGAAGTTGACCAGAGGTCCGATCAGGACTTCAGTGATGTCATCTCCCTTTAATATGCGGAATATCATTTATTAATGTTCACTGTTGCCACGGGATCGACACAGAAGATGCAAAAACACACTGTTTCAAAGAGTGAATAATGCTGATGAAATATGATCAATAATCGATAACAGCACAATTGATCATTTGCCCGGTTAACTTTCTCATAACTCTCAATGTCATATTTTAATGTTATGCAACTAGAACTAAAAATTCTTATAACATCATCAATATTTGATCTCTGTTCTCATAATGTTGAGAGATGATGTGTGTTTAAAAACATTGAGAGAACATTCAAATGCAACATTCTCTGTAAGTTTTTATAAGTTTTTATTTGCTCTGTCATTGTGTAGCCTATGCCAGAAGAAAACTGATTATCGAATAAATAAAATAAATAAATAATACAGTTTTTCTCGATTGTTTACACACATATTCTGAAAGAATGCCTCATATTCTCAGAACTCTACACACAAATCTAAAAACACTCACACAATTGGCAAAACCCCTCAATTCTCCTGCAAAATGAAACTTTACATTCAAAACAATGTTATTTCTTCTCAAAATGGTATTTTGTTTTCAAATGACACACACAAACCATCATATAAATAGACATTTATAAGAACCAGTTAAACACTGATGTGCTCAATGTAAAACATATGATCAATGGAAAACACTTCTTCTCCATTCATCATAATGACTTAGGCCTTTTTTGTTCAGTGTTACACTTACTACAGATATTACATGCATAACTGTGTTGTAAAATATTTGAGAATATTGTTTTTTATACACAGAACACACAAATACACGGTAACAAATATATTTTATTTTTCCCACAAAATCAATGGGAGATAGATCCAACATTTTGTACACCCCAACCAACACAAAGTTGCACATACAGTGGTCTACATACAAAACAACAGAATTTGTTATGCTGTTACAGTAAAAAAAAAAAAAAAAAAAAATGTCTGCTGCATCCTCTCTTTGGTTTTGGTATTTTCTGCTAAAGCTCTGATCGCTAATTGTAAAACTGTGTGAAATGTGTTTGCCCATGTGACGAGTCAGTTTGAATATTTGAATGGCAGTGTGTTCCTCATGAAAACAAGAGATGTTCTGCATGAGAATTGTGTGTAGTGTTTTGAAAAAAGTGTGTTTTAGAACTGCAATTTGAGTGTAAAGCAGGAATTGTGCTTGTAGTTCAGCAGAACTGGTTCAGGGGGTTGGTCAATGAGTTACATGTTGTGGTCATTGTGTCTCAAGTACCAGAAAATGTGTGTAAACAAGCGAGAAAAACTGTAAATAATAAATAATCAAATCTATTGTCAGTTCTTCAGTTCACACACACACACACACACACACACACACACACACACAGGACAATCACTCAAACACATGCACACACACTCATTACTAACACTGTTTCACACTAAAACTCTTTATATGTGTGTGTGTGTGTGTGTGTGTGTGTGATTGTGCTGAGTGTGTGTGTGTGTGTGTGTGATTGTGCTGTGTGTGTGTGATTGTGCTGAGTGTGTGTGTGTGTGTGTGTGTGTGTGTGATTGTGCTGAGTGTGTGTCATGTGGTCAGACTGGCGTGACTCCAGATCAGCACTTCAATGATGTCATCAGAGCCGCTTTAATGCCCTTTTACATTCCCATGAGTCTCTGAGAGGGTCACATTATTCACACACACACACACACACACACACACACACTCCGTCTTTGACAACAGCATCTTTAACCTCGAACCGCTGAAGAAGTTCACAGCAGACGAAGAGTTGTGATTTCATTAGAGGTCATAAAGATTTACTGCAGCTAAACATTAAACTCTCATCCAACAAACACACATGATGTCCTCCAGACCCGTGTAAGTGTGTGTGTGTGTGTGTGTGTGTGTGTGTGTGTGTTTGAGCTGAAGAACTACACACATGATGTCCTCCAGACCCGTGTGTGTGTGTGTGTGTGTGTTTGATGATGAGATACTTTATTCATCCCGAGGGAAATTCAAGTATAAATGTGTGTGTGAGAGAGTGTGTGAGTGTGTGTGTGTGTGTGGTTCTAAATGTTCTAAGAAAAATCGTGTCATTCTTCAAACATTTTGGGAACATCACTTTATTCTCTGAAAGTTCTGAAAGGAGTAGTCGGCTATCATTTAAAAGCGTTAGATGAACGTCCAACTCAGACGGATTAAAAACGCTCCAGTAACGATATTTAGATATAAATATTTTTTTTTTGTACATAGTTAGTGTTTTTGTATTCGAATGAGACATGTGACTCCATGTGCGGAGTCAGAAAGCAACTACATTTCCCACAATGCAGTGCGCGCGACTTCCTGCCCCGCGCCGCAGAGTCACCGTACACAAACACCACCAAATCACTGTGTGTCTCCACTATCTCTCACAATGAGAGGAACACGCATTATTGTTGAACTTGAGCATAAATGAAACCCGTTTCTGAGGTAAGACGCGTGCGACTTTATTGATTATTTCTTATTGCAGATGTTCGCCTGCTGTCATGCTAATGCTAGGCGGCTAATAACATCAACAGTTTCCAAAGAAAATCGCCAGACGTGCTTCAATCATGATATGTATGACACGAATGACTGAAACTGTTAAGAACCGTGACATTTAGATGTTTGTAACGGATTGTCATGTCCCGCTTAAAGCTGTCAGTGTGATGTTAGCACGGCTAGCGGAGGAGCTCCGGCGCTGACTGGATCTTTTGAGTGAAAATCACACAGCTTGATTTCGTTAAACTCTCAGATGATTAAAGATGATATACATATATCTGCTACTGGATCAGAACCGAATCATTAGATAGTTCAAACGTTTAAAAAAAGTTAAAAGCTCGTCGGTCATGCCTGGCATCACGTGATCGAGCCTCGCGCACTGACACATCACGCATGATCTCGCGCCGAACGAACCTGTTCTCTAGCAAATACAGTTGCAGGATGTTATTTCATTATTCTGTACACACTGGTATTTATTTACATCTGTTGTAAGATTTTCATTTTGTATATGGTTTAACAAAAGTTATTAATATAGAATTGCAGAAAACATTAAGACTAAACGTAGATATAAATTGAGATAAATGTGACTAATGATTAAAATATTACTTGTAATGTTTTCAGGTAGGACACCACAGAATGACGAGCTAAACGTTTTCTTTAATTCAAACATCATGGGGATGATTAATTTTCAATGTTTTCTGAACGTCACAAAACAAATAGCAACATTAAAAAAACGCCAAAACGTTTTATGAATGATTTATAAATAATGTTTTGTTCTAGCGCATTATTAAAGACCGGATAACTTTGAACAAACGCTCTATTAATGTTCCTGGAAGAACGATTGATCCTAACTTTGACAGAACGTTCCTCTTGACTAGATTTGACTAATGTAGGTCGCATTTACTTTGATAAGTACTATTTTATAAATATATATTTTAGCCTACTTATATTTATATTGTTAAATGTTGAATATAAAGTCAGGGATATAAACCCGTCAGAGAGTGAAAGCATAAAGCTTCTGAAGTGGAGATTTGTGACTTAAAAATATGCATTGAAATTGAATCTACAGACACGAATAGATAAAGTGAAATAAAGACATAAATCTGTATTCGGAGGATTAAAACTGAAACTGGTTTAGCCTGGAGTGTCTCGTGAAGGAACTGTTTATAACAAACGATTCGATAATTAACAGAAACAGTGGCTTAAACATTAATGTAATGGACATCGTCAGCGGTTCCTCCGCTCTAGAGTCCGCTCGGGAAATCTCTGGTTTGATATATGTTGTAGTGTGATGTAATGAGGGTGAGTGTGTGTGTGTGTGTGTGTGTTTTTCTCCAGGGGTTCGTGCTGAAACGCGAGTGCCGAGAACATGAACCTCCACCAGGTGCTCACAGGCGCCGTCAACCCCGGAGAAAACTGCTACTCTGTGGGCAACGTCAACAACCAGCCGTTCACGGTAAACACCTGTGTGTGTGTGTGTGTGTGTGTGTGAGTGATGACCTCATGTTTCATCATGCTTCCTGTTACAGGCGTACGCCTCCGGATGTGACATCGTGATTCTGGGCAGCGACTTTGAACGAGTCCAGATCATCCCAGGAGCCCAACATGGGAACATTCAGGTGGGATGTGTGGACTGCTCTCTGCAGGGGGGACAGGTGAGACACACACACACACACACACACACACACTCATAACAACCTCAAGGTCACTGGCTCTATTCCAGAGGAGATTTCATTGAACTGATGAAAACCGTATAGCTTGAATTCAATGCAAATATTATCTGTCATTATAGTGTTTTGCTCGAATTATGTTGATCTTATATACTATCTTATACGATATATACTATGATAAATACTATAGCAAATCTCATCTGCTTGATTGTCATAATGTAACAATATTATCATCCAGCTCTAAAATGATAGATGCAAATATCCTTACAATGATATAGACATTTTATAAATATTAACGGCATGATTTTCTGTAAAGCTGCTTTTTTGAAATAATGTGTTTTGTGAAAAGTGCTATATGAATGAGTTTGACTTGACTTGAACACTGTACATCAGTTTTGGGCTGCTTTATTATAGATAACAGGCCAGTGTATTATTCTTATATTGTAATCAAGTGCTGTGCTGATTGCTTTAATAACTCAACGAGGGATAGATCATGTGTTTCACCTCTGGCTTCTGAAATGCAATATTTGAAACATGCATTTTCTGAAGTGAATGAACTGAGGAGTTTCCCGATCCTGTCAACCCGACGGCGTTTACATGCCAGACACGTGTTGGTCTCTAAACTCTAAACGAAGAGCTTCCCTTAATTAAAGCCATCCAGCCGTGTTGTGCTCGTGTTACCGCTCATTGTTCGGTGGAATGCGCGAGCGTGGGAACGTTCCTGAAGGAGGGAAGCGCTACAGACGCCGATTGAGTCGGTCGAAGCGATGGAGAGTGTTTGAAGGGATCAGTGAAAGGCTTTAACACTCGACGAGTAACAGGATTTCTACTGTGCCAACTTTCTAAATCTGCTCTGCTTTCAGATCGCGGCTTCGTACGGAAACATGATCTGCGTGTTTGAGCCGGTGGAGGTCAGTCCGCAAGGGAAAGCACAGAAAGTGAGTTTCTTCTGGACTAAACCTGCTCGGTTTTTGAAGGTGTTCAATGTGGATGAAATTCCTGAAAATAGCTTGAATATTTGAGCTTGCCGCTTGCAACACCAAGATCATGGGTTCGATTCCCTGGGAATGCATGAACTGATGATCTAATACACTGGACACTGGAGCAGAGAAGGAATAATTATCTGAAAGAGTCTCTTCTGCTCACAGAAGCTGCAGTTATCTGATCATAAATACAGTAAAACAGTGAAATATTATTCTAATGTGAATCATCTGTTCTCTATGTGAATATACAGTAAAGTGTAATTTATTCCTGTGATTTCCAGCATCATTACTCCAGTCTTCAGTGTCACATGACCCTTCAGAAATCACTCTAATATGAGGATCTGATGATCAACACACAGTTATGATTATTATCGGTGTTGAAAGCAGTTTGTGGAAACTGTCACACACTTTATTCTTCAGGATTCTCTGATGAAATGAACAGCATTTATTTAAAACAAATCTTTTGTAACATTTTTTTAATTTCTTTACTGCCACTTTTAAACAATATTATGTTTACTTGTGTAATAAAAAAAATATTTTCTAGATCTTCCTGACCCTAATCTTATGAACAGTCAATGTATCACGGTTTCCACAAAAATATGAAATTAGATATTTAACTTTATTTCTGATCAAATAAATGCAGCCTTTGTTTTCTTTCAAAAACAAACAAATCATATTTATTCCAAACGTTTGACGCCCAGTGCACACCTTGACATTAATGTAGGTGACGTACCATGTGATGTTTGGTGTTGTTCTGTTCAGCAGAAGCTGAATTATCATTGGCAGAAGAGCGGGCAGTTCGCCCTGCAGTCCGTCGCACAGATCCTGGCGTGGCACCCGAACGGTACGTGAGATCAGCGCTGTTCTCTAACGCTGTTCTCTAACGCTGTTCTCTAACGCTGTTCTCTTCTCTAACGCTGTTCTCTTCTCTAACGCTGTTCTCTTCTCTAACGCTGTTCTCTTCTCTAACGCTGTTCTCTAACGCTGTTCTCTAACGCTGTTCTCTAACACTGTTCTCTTCTCTAACGCTGTTCTCTAACGCTGTTCTCTAACGCTGTTCTCTAACGCTGTTCTCTTCTCTAACGCTGTTCTCTAACGCTGTTCTCTAACGCTGTTCTCTAACGCTGTTCTCTAACGCTGTTCTCTAACGCTGTTCTCTAACGCTGTTCTCTAACACTGTTCTCTTCTCTAACGCTGTTCTCTAACGCTGTTCTCTAACGCTGTTCTCTTACGCTGTTCTCTAACACTGTTCTCTTCTCTAACGCTGTTCTCTAACGCTGTTCTCTCACGCTGTTCTCTAACGCTGTTCTCAATCGCTGTTCTCTAACGCTGTTCTCTAACGCTGTTCTCTAACGCTGTTCTCTAACGCTGTTCTCTAACGCTGTTCTGTAACGCTGTTCTCTAACGCTGTTCTCTAACGCTGTTCTCTAACGCTGTTCTCTCACGCTGTTCTCTAACGCTGTTCTCAATCGCTGTTCTCTAACGCTGTTCTCTAACGCTGTTCTCTAACGCTGTTCTCTAACGCTGTTCTCTCACGCTGTTCTCTAACGCTGTTCTCTAACGCTGTTCTCTAACGCTGTTCTCTAACGCTGTTCTCTAACGCTGTTCTCTAACGCTGTTCTCAATCGCTGTTCTCTAACGCTGTTCTCTAACGCTGTTCTCTAACGCTGTTCTCTAACGTTGTTCTCAATCGCTGTTCTCTCACGCTGTTCTCTAACGCTGTTCTCTAACGCTGTTCTCTCACGCTGTTCTCTAACGCTGTTCTCTAACGCTGTTCTGTAACGCTGTTCTGTAACGCTGTTCTCTAACGCTGTTCTCTAACGCTGTTCTCTTCTCTTACGCTGTTCTCTAACGCTGTTCTCTCACGCTGTTCTCTAACGCTGTTCTCTTCTCTAACGCTGTTCTCTAACGCTGTTCTCTTCTCTAACGCTGTTCTCTAACGCTGTTCTCTTCTCTAACGCTGTTCTCTAACGCTGTTCTCTTACGCTGTTCTCTAACGCTGTTCTCTAACGCTGTTCTCTTCTCTAACGCTGTTCTCTAACGCTGTTCTCTTCTCTAACGCTGTTCTCTAACGCTGTTCTCTTCTCTAACGCTGTTCTCTAACGCTGTTCTCTTACGCTGTTCTCTAACGCTGTTCTGTAACGCTGTTCTCTTCTCTAACGCTGTTCTCTAACGCTGTTCTCTAACGCTGTTCTCTATCGCTGTTCTCTAACGCTGTTCTCTAACGCTGTTCTCTTCTCTAACGCTGTTCTCTAACGCTGTTCTCTAACGCTGTTCTCTAACGCTGTTCTCTAACGCTGTTCTGTAACGCTGTTCTCTAACGCTGTTCTCTAACGCTGTTCTCTAACGCTGTTCTCTTCTCTAACGCTGTTCTCTAACGCTGTTCTGTAACGCTGTTCTCTTACGCTGTTCTCTAACGCTGTTCTCTAACGCTGTTCTCTTCTCTAACACTGTTCTCTAACGCTGTTCTGTAACGCTGTTCTCTAACGCTGTTCTCTTCTCTAACGCTGTTCTCTAACGCTGTTCTGTAACGCTGTTCTCTAACGCTGTTCTCTTCTCTAACACTGTTCTCTTCTCTTACGCTGTTCTCTAACGCTGTTCTCTTCTCTAACGCTGTTCTCTAACGCTGTTCTCTTCTCTAACGCTGTTCTGTATCGCTGTTCTCTAACGCTGTTCTCTTCTCTAACGCTGTTCTGTAACGCTGTTCTCTAACGCTGTTCTCTTCTCTAACGCTGTTCTGTAACGCTGTTCTCTAACGCTGTTCTCTTCTCTAACGCTGTTCTCTCACGCTGTTCTCTAACGCTGTTCTCTAACGCTGTTCTCTCACGCTGTTCTCTAACGCTGTTCTCTAACGCTGTTCTCAATCGCTGTTCTGTAACGCTGTTCTGTAACGCTGTTCTGTAACGCTCTTCTCTAACGCTGTTCTCTAACACTGTTCTCTAACGCTGTTCTCAATCGCTGTTCTGTAACGCTGTTCTGTAACGCTGTTCTCTAACGCTGTTCTCTAACGCTGTTCTCAATCGCTGTTCTCTAACGCTGTTCTCTAACACTGTTCTCAATCGCTGTTCTCTAACGCTGTTCTCTCACGCTGTTCTGTAACGCTGTTCTCTAACGCTGTTCTCTCACGCTGTTCTCTAACGCTGTTCTCTCACGCCGTTCTCTCACGCCGTTCTCTAACGCTGTTCTCTCACGCTGTTCTCTCACGCTGTTCTCTAACGCTGTTCTCAATCGCTGTTCTCTAACGCTGTTCTCTAACGCTGTTCTCTAACGCTGTTCTCTAACGCTGTTCTCTAACGCTGTTCTGTAACGCTGTTCTCTAACGCTGTTCTCTAACGCTGTTCTCTAACGCTGTTCTCTCACGCTGTTCTCTAACGCTGTTCTCTAACGCTGTTCTCTTCTCTTACGCTGTTCTCTAACGCTCTTCTCTAACGCTGTTCTCTAACGCTGTTCTCTAACGCTGTTCTCTTCTCTTACGCTGTTCTCTAACGCTCTTCTCTTACGCTGTTCTCTAACACTGTTCTCTAACGCTGTTCTCTTCTCTAACGCTGTTCTCTAACGCTGTTCTCTAACGCTGTTCTCTAACGCTGTTCTCTAACACTGTTCTCTAACGCTGTTCTCTTCTCTAACGCTGTTCTCTAACGCTGTTCTCTTCTCTAACGCTGTTCTCAATCGCTGTTCTGTAACGCTGTTCTGTAACGCTGTTCTCTAACGCTGTTCTCTTCTCTAACGCTGTTCTCTAACACTGTTCTCTAACGCTGTTCTCTAACGCTGTTCTCTAACGCTGTTCTCTTCTCTAACGCTGTTCTCTAACACTGTTCTCTAACGCTGTTCTCAATCGCTGTTCTGTAACGCTGTTCTGTAACGCTGTTCTGTAACGCTGTTCTCTAACGCTGTTCTCTAACGCTGTTCTCAATCGCTGTTCTCTAACGCTGTTCTGTAACGCTGTTCTCTAACGCTGTTCTCTCACGCTGTTCTGTAACGCTGTTCTCTAACGCTGTTCTCTCACGCTGTTCTCTAACGCTGTTCTCTAACGCTGTTCTCTAACGCTGTTCTCTAACGCTGTTCTCAATCGCTGTTCTGTAACGCTGTTCTGTAACGCTCTTCTCTAACGCTGTTCTCTAACACTGTTCTCTAACGCTGTTCTGTAACGCTGTTCTGTAACGCTGTTCTGTAACGCTGTTCTCTAACGCTGTTCTCTAACGCTGTTCTCAATCGCTGTTCTCTAACGCTGTTCTCTAACGCTGTTCTCAATCGCTGTTCTCTAACGCTGTTCTGTAACGCTGTTCTCTAACGCTGTTCTCTCACGCTGTTCTCTAACGCTGTTCTCTCACGCCGTTCTCTCACGCCGTTCTCTAACGCTGTTCTCTCACGCTGTTCTCTCACGCTGTTCTCTAACGCTGTTCTCAATCGCTGTTCTCTAACGCTGTTCTCTAACGCTGTTCTCTAACGCTGTTCTCTAACGCTGTTCTCTAACGCTGTTCTCTAACGCTGTTCTCTAACGCTGTTCTGTAACGCTGTTCTCTAACGCTGTTCTCTAACGCTGTTCTCTCACGCTGTTCTCTAACGCTGTTCTCAATCGCTGTTCTCTAACGCTGTTCTCTAACGCTGTTCTCTAACGCTGTTCTCTCACGCTGTTCTCTCACGCTGTTCTCTAACGCTGTTCTCTAACGCTGTTCTCTAACGCTGTTCTCTAACGCTGTTCTCTAACGCTGTTCTCTAACGCTGTTCTGTAACGCTGTTCTCAATCGCTGTTCTCTAACGCTGTTCTCTAACGCTGTTCTCTAACGCTGTTCTCTAACGTTGTTCTCAATCGCTGTTCTCTCACGCTGTTCTCTAACGCTGTTCTCTAACGCTGTTCTCTCACGCTGTTCTCTAACGCTGTTCTGTAACGCTGTTCTGTAACGCTGTTCTCTAACGCTGTTCTCTAACGCTGTTCTCTTCTCTTACGCTGTTCTCTAACGCTGTTCTCTCACGCTGTTCTCTAACGCTGTTCTCTAACGCTGTTCTCTTCTCTAACGCTGTTCTCTTCTCTAACGCTGTTCTCTAACGCTGTTCTCTTCTCTAACGCTGTTCTCTAACGCTGTTCTCTTACGCTGTTCTCTAACGCTGTTCTCTAACGCTGTTCTCTTCTCTAACGCTGTTCTCTAACGCTGTTCTCTTCTCTAACGCTGTTCTCTAACGCTGTTCTCTTCTCTAACGCTGTTCTCTAACGCTGTTCTCTTACGCTGTTCTCTAACGCTGTTCTGTAACGCTGTTCTCTTCTCTAACGCTGTTCTCTAACGCTGTTCTCTAACGCTGTTCTCTAACGCTGTTCTCTAACGCTGTTCTCTAACGCTGTTCTCTAACGCTGTTCTGTAACGCTGTTCTCTAACGCTGTTCTCTAACGCTGTTCTCTAACGCTGTTCTCTTCTCTAACGCTGTTCTCTAACGCTGTTCTGTAACGCTGTTCTCTAACGCTGTTCTCTTCTCTAACGCTGTTCTGTAACGCTGTTCTCTAACGCTGTTCTGTAACGCTGTTCTCTAACGCTGTTCTCTTCTCTAACGCTGTTCTCTAACACTGTTCTGTAACGCTGTTCTGTAACGCTGTTCTCTAACTCTGTTCTCTAACGCTGTTCTCTAACGCTGTCTTCTTCAGGTTCGTGTCTCCTGACGGGCTCGGCGAGTCTTCAGCTGTGGTGTGACGTGTGTGTCAGTGCAGATCCTGAAGATGAGGCCGTGGGTCCTCAGCGCTGCTGGAGAAGCATATGGCAAAGCAAGTCAGTGTTCGTCCTTCACGTTCTTCACGTCACTCTGAGTTTCTCTGAATGCACTCTAACCGCTCCAGTCAAATCTCTCTGGATGTTACAGGTCCGCCGCCTCGACTCACTTCATCAAGTTTTCCCCTGACGGAGAGTTTTTTGCCACCGCAGGACAGGTTTGTGCTTGAACATGTGTGATATGTGCACTTAATAACACTTAATAACAGCTTTGTGTTCGCTGTTCACCCACAATCTTGCCATCCTTGATTTTAATACGCCGTCTGTTTATTTACAACAAGAAACATCCATTTTATATCCGTTCAGTCGTGAGTGTGTGTTGTTTCAGGACGACTGCTTGGTGAAAGTGTGGTACAGCACCAGCAAATGGCAGGCGGACGCCACCAAGCTCTTCACCCCGCTCGACCTGCGCTCCGAGATCAACTTCTCCTTCATTTACCTGGCTCACCCTCGCTCCGTCACCGGCTTCTCCTGGAGGAAGACCAGCAAACACATGCCCAGGTGAGTCCAGCCTGCAGACGCCTTACACCATTCAACTTAACGTTTCATTTAATATTCAGCAATAATATTGATCTGCCTGCATTGACACTATTATACAGAACTGAACTGTGTTTGTTGTTCCGGCGCGACGTCGCAGAAAAATAGAAACCATGTATAAAATAGATTCGTCACATGTTGCGGCTGGTTAGGACACGGTGTGACGCTCTCTCTGAACGCCTGTGTGTGTGTTCCTCCAGAGGGGTGGTGTGTAACGTGCTGCTGACCTGCTGCAAGGACAGTGTGTGTCGACTGTGGGCCGAAACGCTTCTGCCCAGCGACTGCCTGCTGTCCGGACTCAGACACAACCAGTGCAACAACGACAAGACCAACAACATGAAGAAGTCGTCCAGCAGCACCCTGAGCCAGAGCCCGATGGAGGTGAGGGGGCAGAGAGTTAAAGTCTAACAGGGTAGAATATAGTTTCATCTTTGTTAAAGCTGTATTATGTTGTTTTATTAATATTAATGACGGACGACGGTGGGAATATTAGTCTGCCGTCCCTTTAAGACCGAATAAACTGAGTGAGTCTCGATTTTTCAATCTTCTGCGTTTAAAAGTGTGTGAATGTGTAAATTGTCATGACAAAACAGATCCATATGATAAACTTTCCCTCTTGGTTGAATCGATCCGGTAATCGCATGCGCAGTGAGCCGTGGGATCCGTCGCCCCCTAGTGTTCACTGATGAGCGACTCTCTGTCCACAGCTGAACCTGAAGCCGTCGTGGAGAGAGGAGGTGAGGAGTTTATCTCAGCTCTCGTACACCGGCCCTCTTCCACAGCAGCAGAACAAACACTACTCACACCGTGCCAACATCACGCACGCCAACGCCCTGTGCCACTTCCACATCGCTGCCAGCATCAACCCAGCCACAGGTAACATGACCTCAGTGATGCTGACCGACACCCACATGACCTCAGTGATGCTGACCGACACCCACATGACCCCACATGACCTCAGTGATGCTGACCGACACCCACATGACCTCAGTGATGCTCTCGGCATCCCTCTCTGTAACTCTCTCAAACCTGTTGTGGAAACACGAGACCCACCGCCCTGTGTAATGTGTGTGTGTGTGTGTGTGTGTGCAGACATCCCTCTGCTGCCCTCCATCTCGGCCATGAGCGGCGCGGATGAGGAGGAACCGGGCGGCTCCTTCACCGTCCACTGGCTCAACAACAAGGAGCTGCACCTGACGCTGAGCATGGAGGTGTTCCTGCAGCAGCTGCGGAGCCGAGACGAGCAGAGCGGCCCCGCTGACACACACGGTACCCTGCCAGAATATGTGAAAATGTGACGCCTCCTTGATGCTTTGTCGACTCCATGCTCGTACTCATGCTGTTCAATTGTCAAAATCAGCACAGATGTAAAAAAAATCAAATTTTAATATTTGAACAAAAATGAAATTAAATGTGCTTATCAAATGTGTACAGTACATACAGTGGGACTGCAGACTCTAAATATTGACATTAACATTAACAATGCTGTAGAAGTGCACTTTACTAATAGTAAATGTTAACTAATCTAATTAAGTTAATGATTTTTATACAGCGATTCAGAGGTCTCGAGAGTTCAGTGTTGGGCAGGTCAGGTGTTTTAACGATTCATTAAAGTGAAAGGTTAAAATGAGTCATATCGGACGTGTCATTAGTGGACGTCTGTGGGATTATCTCGGCAGTTTAGGACATCGCACAAGATTTGCGTCTGTTCATATAGGCTTTTTCGTTAATTGAAACGAAAAAAAAAACAGTGTTACTCATCTTGCGAAATTAACGAATTACGCCGCAAAATAAAAAGTGGAAAGAGATAGCAAGTGAATTCAGGCCTGTGTCATGTTGCACATTTGAGAAAAACAATGGCACAATAAAAACAGATTTTCAGGTCTATGTCCAATTAAATCACTCACCCTTTTCCAGTTATTGGGTTAAAATACATATTTTGTCTGTTATTTGACTAAGGTGTACTAAAATGTGATTCCAAATTTTCTTTCTCATATCGCAATATAATATTGATATCGTTCGGACAGTGAAAAATATCTTTATATGAATTTTTGCTCATATCGCCCACCCCTAGTGTGTGTGTGTGTGTGTGTGTGTGTGTGTGTGTGTGTGTGTGTGTGTGTGTGTGTGTGTGTGTGTGTGTGTGTGTGTGTGTGTGTGTGTGTGTGTTCAAAGGCAAGGAAACCCGAAAGAGGAATCAGTTCTGTGTTCAAGTCTCTCTCTCTCTCTCTCTCTCTCTCTCTCTCTCTCTCTCTCTCTCTCTCTCCCTCTCTCCCTCTCTCTCTCTCTCTCTCTCAAGAAAAAGCATGTCTAAATGATGAACTTGCACTCTATGATGGCTAAATTTACTGTCATATGAGATTTAGGTCACACTAGAGCGCTAGATGTTCATAAATATTGCGTGGGTAATAAAGCTGTGGTGTGTGACATTTGTGCACTAATAAGCCTGTGAGGATTCGCATGCTCCAAAAATGCTTTTTTTCTTAGTATTTTTGTCTTGTTTCCACCCCTGACTGGCTATACTATCAATCATATTAGTAACAAAAACAAAAACACATCCTTCCTTTAGAAAGGCTGCAGTGGAAGTGTTGAACTTTCTCAGAACGAGGCCTTTCCTTTCGTTGCGCATTTTCTTCTGCTGCTAGTGACGTCATTTAGTTAATCGCCTTTCCAAAGCTGATTTAATCATGGTAAAGCAAAATTAATTTACAAAATAGTTTATATATATATATATATATATATATATATATGAAGAGTTCAGATGCAAAAGCCTCTAAGTGCCATTTGAAATCTTCTTCTTTAATGATGATTTTTATCTAACTTGTATATTTAAGTTCAGTGATTTCACTTAAATGGCAATGATAATTACCGATTAATTGTTATTTAAGTGAAATTACTGAACTTAAATATACAAGTTAGATAAAAATCATCATTAAAGAAGAAAATTTCAAATGGCATTTAGAGGCTTTTGCATCTGAACTCTTCATATATTGTGTGTGTGTGTGTAATTAGAATGGGCCGATTCTCCACACACACCGCGGGTCCACTTACATCCACATGTTTCTACGGTGGCCCTGGACGGACAAACGCGTTTCGTCACTGTGTTGTTGTTCATGATGAGAGTCTGTTAAAGACTCTGAATAATCAAGTAAACCTAATTTATTAATTTATCTTTGTAATGAAACCTCATTGTTTAACTGGCTACTCTCTGCTGTCTCAGACGACGACATCACTTCCTGTCGGCCGCCGTAACGTCTGCCGGGTGCAATTCGCAACCTCACCACTAGATGCCGCTAAATTACACACTGCACCTTTAAGAATTCTTTAGATATTTGGGCTGGAAACAAGACAGAAATACTGAGTAGGCATGTTCTGCAGATGTGGACGAGGAGGCGAGCGGCGCGTATGCTGTGGCTGTAGATCATCAGGTGGATGTTCTGCTGGGAGACTGGACCCGAGGAGCGGATATGCTGTTCAGCATACACCCGATGGACGGCTCGCTGCTGGTGTGGCACGTCGACTGGCTGGACGAGTACCAGCCGGGCATGTTCCGACAGGCGCAGGTACAACCAGCTTTGTGACGTTTGCATCATCGAATCATGTTCCTGCGAGCTTTGAACCCTTCTCTCTATTATAAATACAGATGTCTAGACTCAGTGTTAATGTTCTGTTTCAGGTGTCCTTCGTGTCCAGAATTCCCGTGGCCTTCCCCACCGGTGACGCCAACTCGCTCAGTCGCAGCGTGGTCATGTACGCCTGCAACAAAAACGTGGACCTGGCGATCCAGCACGGGCGTCAGCGGCCCGCGGGTCTCACGCACTCGTCCTCGGCGCTGATCGGTCAGAGCAAACCCTCGTCCAACAGCCTGCGCCTCAGCATCTTCACCCCCAGCGTCCTGATGATCTCCAAACACGCCGACGGATCCCTCAACCAGTGGGCCGTCAGCTTCGCCGAGGACTCGGGCTTCTCCACGGTGCTCAGCGTGTCCCATAAGTCCCGATACTGTGGCCACCGCTTCCACCTGAACGACCTGGCCTGCCACTCGCTGCTGCCGCTACTGCTGACCACCTCGCACCACAACGCCCTGAGGACACCCGACGCCGATCTGACCCGGCCGCCGGACCCGGCCCGCAGGAGCCGAGCCTCATCCGGAGGCGTCTCGCAGGACCCGAACGCCGTCTACAGCGAGCTGATCCTGTGGCGCGTGGATCCGGTGGGGCCGCTGTCGTTCTCGGGAGGCGTGTCGGAGCTAGCGAGGATAAACTCGCTGCACGCGTCGGCCTTCGCTAACGTGGCCTGGCTGCCCGCGCTCATCCCCAGCAACTGCCTCGGTGAGCACGCTCTCATTGGTTAACCTGGGGGGGGGGGGGGACTATGGAAGTGAATCATGTCAAATGTTGAATTGCACCAACTGAAAAAAAAATATGCATTGCGTTAACCATGCTTGCATTTTAATCCATTGCATTTTTAAGGCTTGCATTTTTATGGGCTGAAATTCAACATGGTTGAATATTTAAGCTGTGAATATTTCAATTAAAAACATTTCAAACACATTTTCATTATTAAAAATTCAATAATCCATATTTCACTTCCAACACATTAGTTACATAAGTCACATTAGTTAAATCTCTATCTATATTGCATGTTCAGACTTGCATGTTCATTCATATTAACTGGTTAATAGATGTTTTCTACAGGAGTATAATTATGAAATTAAAAAATTCTAAATTAATGCATTACAATTCAACTAAACCCCTTATATTTTAGTCATCTGAATTGTTTTATGAAATACAATACGATTTTAGTCGACTAAATCTACAGTAGATACTAATAAATACTAATACACTAATTTACACTAAATATAATAAATAGTTTGTTAAACTCTGTTACTTGGAATTGGAGGATTTCGAGAGATTCCCACCCCTAATAAAAGCAGAATTCACTGCGGAAACCAGTTTCATCTTGAATTCTGATGAGTTCAGCCTGACAGTCTCAAGTTAAAGACAAGAAAGCAAGAGTACAGGACAGGAAAAAGCACTCTGTGTGCGGATTTGGATATTTTTGGCGGTTTCATCCTTTAATAAGCGAGCTGGAAACACATCTGCGCCATCAGTCTCGGCCGCATAGAATATTCATTACTCTATTCAGCTTATGAATGTTTACTGTGCATCTCTAAAAGTTTAACTGGTGCACCTTTGTTCTGATTGGATGGATATTTCATTTCTTTCCCATAGGTGTGTATGGAAACTCACCCAGCGCCTGCTTCATCGCCAGCGACGGACACTCGCTGAGACTGTATCAGGCCATCATAGAGGCCAAGAAACTGCTGAGTGAACTCTCCAACCCCGACATCTCCGTAAGAACCAGCCCGCCTCTTATATCCGTGTGTCAAATTGGGCTGACAAAATGGCTGAACTGGGCGATTCGAATATTTTTCTTAAATATTAGTAAAACCAATAGAGGATAAAAGCAATGTATTATCTCCTGTGTCCACAAGAGGGAGCGCAATAAGCAAATATAAACCAAATCAAACATTTTCATTGACATTAAATAACATTCACTTTTTAAAGTGCATTAATTTTTTTAACGATTGTTCTTAAAATATTATTTCCTTAAAGTGCATTCAAGGAAAATTAGGTTAAACTGTGTTCGGGTTAGGGTTTGTGCATCTGTAACCTGAGAAAACACTCTTCAACACTCAGCGTAATGCACTACATGAACACACAATATCACTGTCATTCAGAAACACTTCTACTCACTACAGCTACACACTGTTGTTCACACACTGTTTAAATTCAACAAATATTCAAAATTCAGATTTTTTTTCCGGTCCTGCACATGTGTGTGTGTGATGTCTCGCTCCTCCAGAAATGCGTCAGCGAGGTGTTTAACATCATCAGCCAGCAGTCGACGGCCAAACCCGGCTGCATCATTGAGCTCGACGCCATCACGGACTTTGTACGTATAAGATCCGCCGCTGACTGTAACTAACAGAAGAGTGTCATGTCGTTCCCACAATGCTCAGCGCTCACCCTCTCTCGCACTGTTTGTTCAGCAGGGGAAAGAGACGCAGCTGTTGCACGTGTTTGAGGAGGAGCTGATCTTGGGAAATGAGAAGATAGACGACTGCCTGCAGGATTCTGGTAGGAGATCATTCTCTCTGATAGCTCACTCACTACGTTCACACGCAACCAGATCGTCCGCTAGTCATGGGACTGACGGCTCAATCGACTGAACGCTTCATGTAAACGCCTTCATCGATCTGGTTGAACTTGCAGAAATAGCGAAATGATGTAGAAATAGCGTAATGATGTAGAAATAGCGTAATGATGTAGAAATGACGTAGAAATAGCATAATGACGTAGAAATTGCATAATGACGTAGAAATTGCCTAATGACGTAGAAATGACGTAGAAATTGTGTAATGACGTAGAAATAGTGTAATGATGTAGAAATAGCGTAATGATGTAGAAATGACGTAGAAATAACGTAATGACGTAGAAATAGCATAATGACGTAGAAATTGCCTAATGACGTGGAAATGACTTAGAAATTGCGTAATGACGTAGAAATTGCGTAATGACGTAGAAATAGCGTAACGACGTAGAAATGATGTAGAAATAGTGTAATGACGTAGAAATTGCCTAATGACGTAGAAATAGCGTAACAACGTAGAAATGATGTAGAAGTAGCGTAATGACTTAGAAATTGCGTAATGACGTAGAAATTGCCTAATGACGTAGAAATAGCGTAACGACGTAGAAATGATGTAGAAATTGCGTAATGACGTAGAAATGATGTAGAAATAATGTAATGGCGTAGAAATTGCCTAATAATGTAGAAATAGCGTAATGACGTTGAAATAGCGTAATGACGTAGAAATGACGTAGAAATAGCGCAATGACGTAGAAATGATGTAGAAATAATGTAATGGCGTAGAAATTGCCTAATGATGTAGAAATAGCGTAATGACGTAGAAATGACGTAGAAATAGCGCAATGACGTAGAAATAGTGTAATGACGTAGAAATGATGTAGAAGTAGCGTAATGACTTAGAAATTGCGTAATGACGTAGAAATTGCGTAATGACGTAGAAATAGCGTAACGACGTAGAAATGATGTAGAAATAGTGTAATGACGTAGAAATTGCCTAATGACGTAGAAATAGCGTAACAACGTAGAAATGATGTAGAAATTGCGTAATGACGTAGAAATGATGTAGAAATAATGTAATGGCGTAGAAATTGCCTAATAATGTAGAAATAGCGTAATGACGTTGAAATAGCGTAATGACGTAGAAATGACGTAGAAATAGCGCAATGACGTAGAAATGATGTAGAAATAATGTAATGGCGTAGAAATTGCCTAATGATGTAGAAATAGCGTAATGACGTAGAAATGACGTAGAAATAGCGCAATGACGTAGAAATAGTGTAATGACGTAGAAATGATGTAGAAGTAGCGTAATGACTTAGAAATTGCGTAATGACGTAGAAATTGCGTAATGACGTAGAAATAGCGTAACGACGTAGAAATGATGTAGAAATAGTGTAATGACGTAGAAATTGCCTAATGACGTAGAAATAGCGTAACAACGTAGAAATGATGTAGAAATTGCGTAATGACGTAGAAATGATGTAGAAATAATGTAATGGCGTAGAAATTGCCTAATAATGTAGAAATAGCGTAATGACGTTGAAATAGCGTAATGACGTAGAAATGACGTAGAAATAGCGCAATGACGTAGAAATGATGTAGAAATAATGTAATGGCGTAGAAATTGCCTAATAATGTAGAAATAGCGTAATGACGTTGAAATAGCGTAATGACGTAGAAATGACGTAGAAATAGCGCAATGACGTAGAAATGATGTAGAAATAATGTAATGGCGTAGAAATTGCCTAATGATGTAGAAATAGCGTAATGACGTAGAAATGACGTGGAAATAGCGCAATGACGTAGAAATAGCGTAATGGCGTAGAAATGACGTAGAAATATCGTAATGACGTAGAAATAGCGTAATGGCGTAGAAATGACGTAGAAATATCGTAATGACGTGTTGGGTGTGTGTCTGTGTGGTAACCGCTTGTGTTCGTCTCAGTCCCCAGCCGGACGCTGTTCTCCGCTCGCTTCTTCCTGGTGGTGGTGGAGATCTCGGAGAACGCCAGATCTCTCCTGCACATGTGGCATCTTCAGTTAGACGCCGTTCCCGTCATTATGGGTTTGTAATGGATGTTGTTAAGAAAAGGGTTTAGTATATCATGTGACATGCTTCCTAGTGACCTTGATTCACAGTAGCTACGCACACACCTATAGACTGAACACGTGACACATCAGCGTTTCACAGATTTTTGAAGTTCGCACAGAGATGATCACGCTTTTCAAAACTTGCACCTGGGATCGTGTTTCAGTGTGTGTGTGTGTTCTCGAGCTCAAACACTGCTGTGTGTGAATGAACGTCCAGAACACATTAGAGTTTCTGTGTTCAGTAGAGCGGTGTCGGGTTAGCGGCCCATAAGTTAATCACTAACGATCTTTACAACGGAAGTGAATCAATCAAAACTAACTTTATCTGGACGATAACTTTATTGTAGATCTGCTGTAAAGCCTGAACACTCTCTGTGACTGTAATCTCCTGTTATCACTGTAACGCTGCTGTCAAACTCTATATCGTTAAAGCGCTGTATAGATGAAGCCTATATAACCGCATGATCACTAGTTTAACATTACATCAGCTATAAAGGTTATGCTCACACTCATTATATTTGACTCTTTCTGTCGATTAAACAGATTTGTTTCGTTCTTTCAGAGCAAACTCTACCTGCAGAGAGAGAGAGTGTGTCTCCATCACCCACAAACTGCTCTCAGTTTAACTTCGAGACGGTCGGCTCGCCGCATGTCCAGAGAGCGAGACTCGGAGCGTCCAACCTCCAGAGCGCCTGCCGCCTCGCGCTGACCCGCAGGAAGGTGTTCAGCCAGGAGCTGGCCGTGCCCCCGGGCGTGGAGGTCATGCGAGCGACGCCTGCTGCAGGTGTGTGTGTGTGTGAGCTGTGACTCAAGTCACTTGTAATGATTACTTTTTCAAGGAACTAATAAAGTTATGCGTTACTTTTAAAATTTTCAACAAAATATCTGAGTTACCTTTTCAAATAAGCAACACAAGTTTCTTTGTTTTCCCATTTATTGACTGACATCTCTCTTGTCCCCACGTTGAGAGAAATCAAAGTGCAGAGGCGTTTTGTGTGAACATTGTAGTTCTAGACTAAATATGAGCATTTTTTGCTTTCTTTTTGTATAACTTTTCAGAACAAAGACAGTCAACACAGCTCCTATGTTTAATTTCTGACCGATTATCTGAAAAACATTTGCCTTGCAGGACACTTGAGTTCTTCGTCTCTGCAGCCGGCTGGACGGGCTCCGTATCTGCTGGCCACATCGTGCTCCGACGGATCGGTCCGGTTCTGGAGGTGTAGCGCCGTCTCCGACCCCGATAGCTCTGGAGAAGCGGCGTACGTCTGGGAGGAGTGGCCTTTGCTGGTGGAGGACGGCGTGGCTAGCACTAGCGCTCTGAGCGTGAGCGGTCGGATAATGGGTCTCAGTTGCTGCCACACCAGCAGAGTCGCCGTAGCGCACCAGAACAACGGATCCGGTTCTGCCGAGCCACTCATGAACGTGAGCATATTCCAGTGCGACTCCACCGGCGGCTCCCAGTGGATGCTGGAACAGGTCCTGAAGGTCAGCGGCTCGTACAGCCCCAGTAGTAATGAGTGCGATAAGAGCCTGATGGGCTTGTCGAACAGTGATTGGCTGGTTGTCGCTGGGAAGAGGCAGGTCCACTTAGACTGGGTTTCCAGAGAAGACGGTTCTCATGTATTAACCGTCGCTCTGGGATCCAAGCTTTACATGTACGGGTTGCTTTCGGGAAAACCTCCGGATCTGGGTCTGTCCGACAGCGGCAGGGAGCACCACTGCGCCCGCCTGGTTCTGCTCAGAGTGGTGGATCTAGTGTCGTCCGTCGAGGGGTCGCTACCCATTCCGGTCTCGCTGTCTTGGGTGCGGGATGGGATCTTAGTGGTCGGGATGGACTGTGAGATGCACGTCTACTCCCAATGGCAGCCGGCGCTGACCGCCGGAGGGGGCAGCGTGGGCACCGGCAGCGTGACGTCTCTGAAACTGGAAGGGCTCAGTCCGAATCCTGCTAAAAAGACTCTGAGCAGGTCCATGACCAGTTTGGCTCAGAAGCTCAGTGGAAAGAGAACCGTGTACGACCTCCCGGCTGAGATGGAGGACTCTGGGCTGTTCGAGGCCGCGCACCACCTGTCGCCCACTCTGCCCCAGTATCACCCGGTGCAGCTGTTGGAGCTCATGGACCTCGGGAAGATGCGGCGGGCCAAAGCCATCCTTTCCCATCTGGTGAAGTGCATCGCCGGAGAGATCGTGACCCTGAAGGACCCCGCTGTCAGCCAGGAGCGCCGTCTGCGCTCGCTCACCATTAGCGCCAGCGGGAGCACCACCAGAGACCCAAAGATGTTCAGCAAGGGCGAGAGCTCGGACTACACCGAGATCGACTCCATCCCGCCGCTGCCGCTGTATGCGCTGTTAGCCGCCGATGACGAAACGGCCCCCGGTGCCAAAGAAAGAGCGGACAGCGTGAGCGCTCACGGCGCCAGTGCGTCCAGTCAGAGCGGCGCTTACGATGAGCTCTTCTCCAGCCCCGGCGTCAGCGCGGATGACCTGGACCCGTTTGATGCGGACGAGGAAGATGCTAGCGCTAAAGTCATCGATCTGTCCAAGTACAGCCCCACGTTTTTCGGCTCGGAGCACGCTCAGGTGCTGTCCGGACACCTGCTGCACTCCAGCCTGCCGGGCCTGACCCGGATGGAGCAGATGTCTCTGATGGCCTTGGCAGACACCATCGCCTCCACCAGCACCGACATCGGAGAGAGTCAAGGAAAAGGCAAAGGTCATTATCTTATATTGATGATTGTTCATTTGTATAGATGTGATCAATGTGATGTCATTTCCTCAGGCGGAGAGACTCTGGATGAATGCGGACTGAAGTTCCTGCTGGCCGTTCGCCTGCACAGCTTCCTCCTGACGTCTCTGCCCCCGGCTCATCGAGCTCAGCTGTCCTGTCAAGGTGCGTGTACAAGGGTTTAGAGTGTGGTTCTGCGTCGGTGTGACGGGCGAGTGTAGGGGCGCATACGTTCGAAAATCAATTGCACAACCGATCGGACCCACCAACACAAGTTTCGAACCGAAAATGTGTTTAATGTGGACAGATCAATACAGCACACAAAACATGTGGGATGTTGGGAAATAACAATGTCTTTTCTATTAACCAAATACTTTTTAATATTCGCTATTACTTCAATGCAAGTGAACAAGCGCGCCGTTATGTGTTGTGCAGTGACGTGTGTGTTACACTGCAATACACTGCATTTAAATTATCATGAGGTCTCACGAGTTCTGTATTTGCGCTAAATCCGCGCAAAATTTGGCTTACACGAACTTCCCCAGAAAAGTGATTAAACAGAGAAACTAGGGCGGTCAGTTAAACGCGTTATTAACGGCGTTAACGCAAACCCATTTTAACGGCGTCGATTTTTTTTATCGTGCGATTAACAATCTTTTCGGCCTAGCAAACTTTGTCGTTTTTTTTTCACAACTGGACGCGGCATGCGGACGTTTTGTTGCTTTGACGACCAAAGCACAAGCGGATCTAGCGTAAACACGCCGCACACACTTGTTTGGGTTTGCGAGCCAGCCAAATAGTTGGTAAACGTTACGTTTCGAGTGGATGACGAGCACGAGACGCCGAAACGGATGCCAATAAGATTATTTGCTTCAAGTGAGAATGTTAGTGTGAGATTGAACACAGTATATTCCAACGTTGTTTTCAATAAAAAGCATTTGCACAAAGCAAGCCGATCCACTTTTCCTTGTTGATAAGAGCATTAAAATGAGAAAAAATAATGTGAGAAAAAGAAATCAAGAGACATTCAGAATAGATAAAAATGTGTAATTAATCGCGAGTTAACTACGACATTAATGCAATTAATCGCGATTAAATATTTTAATCGTTTGACAGCACTAATAGAAATGTTAAAATGCTACTCTGGGTTGGTCTTCCACCGCTGTGCGTCTGGTCTGCAGGCCTGTCCACCTGCCACTACGCCTGGGCGTTCCACTCCGAGGCCGAGGAGGAGCTGCTCCACATGCTCCCCGCGCTGCAGAAGGCTGACCCCTGCTGGCCGGAGCTGCGGGCCATGGGCGTGGGCTGGTGGCTGCGCAGCACCAATAAACTTCGCAGATGCATCGAGAAGGTCTGTCGAAACTGATTCCGTTTTCTATGCATATTAAGGAATGAGTCATGTGGGAAACTTGAGTAAATGAAACGTTCATGTTTTAATGCGCTGGAGATGCATGCATTCTGTCTGTGTGATTATTTTCTCCAGTAAATGCTTCTTGATTTACAAATGTTTTGATATTTGGACTGGAAACAAGACAAACATGCCGAGTAAAGAACAGCAGTTTTTGCAGTGAACCGTATGGGGTGAGAAAAAAAAATCATTCAAATGGAAAACAAGATTATTTTTCTTACCCCATTGGCAGATCACTTTGCTTATTTTAAGCAAAAACTCACTTCATTTAGATTTTTCTTTTTTATCTGAGAATTTCTTATGTCGTCTTACTCATCTACTAAATGCATCTTGATTTAATAATGTTACGATTTTTGCAGTGTAAAGAGTCTTTGAAGGTTGGAAAATTCTTGATGGCCATTTTCTCAAACCTTTAGCTAATAACTGGGATCTCAAGCATCTAACATCCCTAAATGCATTACCTCTCCTACACAGATTGTCCAGTCTGCTTATTTAGGTGTTGTTCTGTGTGCATGTGCATCAGATGCACGTCTTAAGCCACAATATCCAACTTCTCATTGAGATCACTAAACTAAACTTTACTAGACTTTTGTTATGCAAGACGTCAATGTCATTTGAAAACGTTAGACAAATCAGAAAAGGGAGTGAGCATCTCGGTGTTTGTTTGAATGCTGATCATCATACTGTCACTGCTTTTCTTGTGCTTCTGAAACCCGATATTAAAGGAGTAGTTCACTTTCACTTCACTGATAATTTACTCACCCCCACGTCATCCAAGATGTCCATGTCTTTCTTTCTTCAGTCGAAAAGACATTTTCCTTTCTTCAGCATTTTCTCCATATAATGGACTTCAATGGGGTCCAAACAGTTCAAGGTCCAAATGAGAGTTTCAGTGCAAACTGTTCAAAGGGCTTTAAACAACACCAGATGATGAATAAGGGTCTTATCAAGCGAAACGATCGCTCATTTAATAAATAAATAACAAAGTTTAAGTTTTATAAGCTCAAAAACGAAAAAAGATTCGTTCATTTTGATGAACGAGTTCGAACAGGAGAGTCACGAACGCGCATCACAGAACAGAGCAAGGCGAGCATTTGAGCTTATAAAACTTATTTTAACTTTTTTTTTTTTAATGAGTGATCGTTTCGCTTGATAAGACCCTTATTCATCGTCTGGTGTCGTTTAAAGCCCTTTGAACAGTTTGCACTGAAACTCTCATTTGGACCTTGAACCGTTTGGACCCCATTGAAGTCCATTATATGGAGAAAATCCTGGAATGTTTTCATCAAAAACCTTCATTTCTTTTCGACTGAAGAAAGAAAGACATGGACATCTTGGATGACACGGGGGTGAGTAAATTATCAGCAAAAGTTTTTTAAAGTGAACTACTCCTTTAATGATGGCTGATCCTCTCCCTCCGCCAGGTGGCAAAAGCTGCTTTTCAGAGAAACAACGACCCGTTAGACGCAGCCTTGTTTTATCTGGCCATGAAGAAGAAAGCTGTGGTTTGGGGACTGTACAGGTAACTCACACACACACACACATGTTGAAGTGTCATTCCCCCGTCAGCAAGGCTTCCGTTCACCGAGAGCTTGTGTGTGTGTGTGTGTGTGTGTGTGTAGGTCTCACCAGAACTCGAAGATGACCACGTTCTTCAGCAATAACTTCAGTGAAGATCGCTGGAGGAGAGCGGCTCTGAAGAACGCCTTCTCTCTGCTGGGGAAACAGCGCTTCCAGCATTCTGCGGCTTTCTTTCTGCTGGCTGGATCCCTGAAAGATGCTGTCGAGGTGTGCAAATCTTTCCAGTCAAACTTCCTCATGTTTTGCAGTGTAAACTGACTGCGTCCACACACTCGGTGTGTATATGACAGATTGAGGGCGGAGTATTGCTGGCTTAGCAAATGACGCTACATTACGGCCGTTCTCGACAACGCACCAAAAGTGGAGATTCAGTACGTGCTCGCATGAACAAACATAGACAGGGTGACAGATTGAAGACTCAGACTTTCTTTCAAACAAAATTCCCAAATATCCTCACGATGGCAACCGTGACATTGATTATTATACAAGAGGTCAACAAACAACCAGTGCTTTATTTTGCTACGAAAGAATAGTTCCAACGATGGACACAGCAGAACCACAGCACACATCGTGTTTCGTGAACAATTCTGCCGCTTTGAGTGAATCGTGAGTCACTCGTTCAGTGACTCATAAATACAGCCAGTTGCTTTACTGAATAAACGAATGACTCGCTTGTTAAGAAGACCGTCACTTACCGCCCCCTACTGGCAGTGTTAGTTTAATATTTCAAAGTATCACTTCGTTTTTACCATTGCATATTGCTCTATTGAAAACCTGCTCAGACAAGATGATTGTGCCCAAAAGTCACATTTGTGAAAGGAAAACGTAAACTGTCCGTTTTCATGATGGTGATACTGTGAGGTTGTCGGTTCTCCACATGCTCAGGTCTGTATAGAGAAGATGCAGGACCTCCAGCTGGCTCTGGTCATCTGTCGACTGTACGAGTCGGAGTTCGAGATGTCCTGCACCTACAAACGGATCCTGCAGAGGCACGTGTTGGGTTATGACCACCAGATGGCGCCGCACCAGGACCCGTTCTTGCGCAGCATGGCATTCTGGGTATTAGACGACTACAGCAGGGCACTGGACACTCTGCTGGAGCAGCCCAATGAAGGTGAGACCTGAGACCGATGACATCAGAGTCCGGTTCTGTGTGAACGCACGGGTCAGGGTTCGGTTCATGGGGATTTAAGTACAAATCGCAATTTGTTGTGTGAGAACACACTGGCCTGATTTGATTGCTTCTGCTTGTTAAACTGCAAAAAAACATTTTCTTAAAGGGGACGTCTGACTTTAAGTGATGAGCAAATGAAGACAGAAGCCCAACTACGCCTTTAATCGGCTGATAAACACAGATTTAATCTGCGCTGACGAGTATAAATGTGCAAACGGACACTCACAAAGGCCACGCTCATTTGACCAGAATCTGCTTCCTCTGCAAATGTCACATGTCGGGGCGAGCGCACGTCACACGAGCGTCACGTTCAGGGGTTATTCGCTCGCTACGATACTGAACGATTACAAGACCAGCAAAAACAAAGAGAAACATTCGGTATCAAATCAGTGTAGAAGAAGGCAGAAGCAGGAGAGGAACACACACCTGTAACTGTGATCTGAGTGTATGTCTACCGACCCAGAAAACAGGAACAGTGAAACCCAGTAACTGTGTTCTGGTGAGTCTCTCTCTGAGAGCATGTCATGAAATAAGCCGATCAGATTTCGCTCCTTCTGGCGTATGAGGAGGTTTTTGCTCACACCCAAAAAGAGGCCAGTTTGACGAGCTGTAATAAATGATATTTTGAGCTGAAATTTCACAAGGCAAGTTTATTTATATAGCACATTTCATACACAATGGCATTTTAAAGTACTTTACATAGAAGAAATTAAAATAATCAAAAGAAATCAGAATAATTAAAACAGTTTAGAATAAAATAAAATACAGTAAATTATTAAAACAATTTAGAATCAAAAATAAAATGACGTTCACACACACATTCTGTAGATATCTTGTGAAAATAGGCATGATATGTCACATGTAAGTAATATTGCATCTCTATTAAATGCGTGTGATATTTTACTGAAATAACTGCTTTATACCAAGACTTGTTTAGAAAATGTTTAGCAGTTTATAGATCCCGCAGAGAAAAACCATTGAATGTCGATATAGCCTCAGAGATATTCGGCAGATATTAGTTCTTGTTTCAAGCACAAACTCGCTTCATTTTAAAGGGTTAGTTGACCCAAAAATGAAAATTCTGTCAGTATTTACTCACCCTCATGTTGTTCAACCCCGTAAGACCTTCGTTCATCTTCGCAACACAAATTAAGATATTTAAGATATTAAGATCGCTCCATAGGCTTCTTGAGGGAATGACTCTTGCTGGCATCGAAAAGTCATTAAAGACATCGTTAAAATAGTCCAAGTGACTACAGGGGCTCAATCTTAACTTTATCAAACGACGAGAACACTTTTGTGCGCAAAAACAAACAAAAATAACGACTTTATTTCAACTATTCACTTCCTTCTCCATGGGCCTGTAGTCAGTTAACGTAGTGTGATTGCGTAAAGCTACGTCACACGTAGGCTCACTATTGGCCGACGCTGGTCATGTGTGTGTGATGCGTGTGACGTACAATAACAGAAGCTTACGCTATTAAACTAGTAACCTGACTCGCGCAGAGGGAGAAATAAACCAATAGTTGAAATAAAGTCGTTATTTTTGTTATTTTTGCGCACAAAAGTGTTCTCGTCGTTTGATAAAGTTAAGATTGAGCCCCTGTAGTCACTTGGACTATTTTAACGATGTCTTTAATGACTTTTCGATGCCAGCAAGAGTCATTCCCTCAAGAAGCCTATGGACTGTATGCAGGAGCGATCTTAATATCTTAAATATCTTAATTTGTGTTGCGAAGATGAACGAAGGTCTTACGGGGTTGAACAACATGAGGGGGAGTAAATACTGACAGAATTTTCATTTTTGGGTCAACTAACCCTTTAATACATATGTCAGAATATAAGATTTGAAGTAATTTTGCATCTCTGATGAGCACTAATGCAAGAGGTCTGTCCTCGTCATGTGACGTGACTGACTCGAGTCGATCTGTTTCAGGCGCCGCCGGCTCGTCTCCCTGTAACCCTGAGGTGTTTAACTTCTACACGTTCCTGCGCTCGCACCCGCTGCTCCTGCGCCGCCACTTCGGCTCCTCCGAGAAGCCTGGCGTGTGTCTGCCGGTCGAGGGGCGCGAGGTCGACTCCATCAGCCTCACCGAGAGACGGCTGTTCTTCAGCGCCGCGCACACACACCTGCAGGCCGGCTGCCCCATGCTGGCGCTCGAGGTGCTCTCCAAAATGCCCAAAGTGGTGAAGCGCTCGAAGGCGCGAGAGAACCGGCCCGTGTCGTGGAGCTCGTCCGACGGCCTGGAGAAGCAGGACTGGTCTCAGCCGGTCCTCAACGGCTTCCAGTCGGTGTCCTCGCTCTCGTCTCCCAGAGAGGACAGTCATTCGGACTCGGTTCTGAGCTTCGACTGGAGCCAGCCCTCCCTCGCCCTGCAGGACGAGCCTCTGGAGATGAAGTGGGACTCGGACGAGTCGGACGTGGAAGAGTCGGGCCTGGCCATGAAGACCGTTCGCCCGGAGACCAGCGGAGACGCTCCGGTAGGCCGGCACAATCAGTCGGGTTTATAATCGCATCCAAAATAAGAGTTTGTGTTTACATAATGTATGTGTGTGTGCTGTTTATAACTATTTTGTATTGATAAATACACACACATGCATGGATATGTTTAAGAAAAAATGTTATTTATAAAATACAATAATGTATAAATATACATACAGTATGTACATGCAAATATATTTTAAATATATACTTGCATATGTGTGTCTTTTTTTCAACACAAAATAGTTATACACAGCACACACGCTTATATTGGATGCGATTAATCATTGCCCAGCACTTGTGATAACCGTAATTAATAATCGGAATTACAATCTCAAGGGAATAATCAAGTCATCTTCATTTTTGCAGCACTTTTAACCGTGTAGATTGATCCACCGCAGCAGCTTTACAGGAGATTACAGTCACAGAGATTGTTTTGGGTTTACAGCAGATCTAGAATAAGGTTATTGTCCAGATAAAGTTGTAATCAACCGTTGTGATTTTGTGGCACTCGTGCAGGTCTTGGCCTCCACCCCGACGGACCGTGGGGATCCTCCCGCCCTGACCGAGGACATCCTCGCGGCCCGGCTGAAGTTCAGCTCCTGCCTGAAGATCCTGAGCTCGGAGTTACGGACTCTCTCCACGGGCTACGAGCTGGACGGAGGGAAGCTGAGGCATCAGCTGTGCCACTGGCTGGAGCGCGAGGTGTCGGCCCTGCAGGGCGTCTGCGGGTACAACCCGTTCCTCCAGACCCCGCCCGAGGGCATCTCCTCGGACCCGAGCCGGCGGGAGGATCCGGGTCGGGAGGACCAGCGCCGGCGGAGGCTGTGGCTGAAGAGGAACCAGCCCTTGCTCCGCATCTTCCTCAGTTACTGCAGTCTCCACGGCTCTCACGGAGGAGGACTGGCCTCCGTCAGGATGGAGCTCATTCTGCTCCTGCAGGAGTCCCAGCAGGTAACAGGGTTTAAAGGGGTAGTTCACCCAAAAATTAAATTAGCCCATGATTTACTGCCCCTCCAGCCATCCTAGAGTATATGACACTCTTCTTTCAGACAAACACAATCAGAGTTATATTATAAATGTCCTGACTCTTCCCAGCTTTATAATGGCAGTGAATGGCTGTTTCTGTTTTAAAGTCCCTAAAAGTGCATCTGTCTATCATAAAAGTGCATCTGTCCATCATAAAAGTGCATCTGTCCATCATAAAAGTGCATCTGTCCATCATAAAAGTGCATCTGTCCATCATAAAAGTGCATCTGTCCATCATAAAAGTGTATCTGTCCATCATAAAAGTGCATCTGTCCATCATTAAAGTGCATCTGTCCATCATAAAAGTGCATCTGTCCATCATAAAAGTGCATCTGTCCATCATGAAAGTGCATCTGTCCATCATAAAAGTGCATCTGTCCATCATAAAAGTACATCTATCATCATAAAAGTGCATCTGTCCATCATAAAAGTGCATCTGTCCATCATAAAAGTACATCTGTCCATCATAAAAGTACATCTGTCCATCATAAAAGTACATCTATCATCATAAAAGTGCATCCGTCCATCATAAAAGTGCATCTGTCCATCATAAAAGTGCATCTGTCCATCATAAAAGTGCATCTGTCCATCATAAAAGTGCATCTGTCCATCATAAAAGTACATCTGTCCATCATAAAAGTGCATCTGTCCATCATAAAAGTGTATCTGTCCATCATAAAAGTGCATCTGTCCATCATAAAAGTGCATCCGTCCATCATAAAAGTGCATCTATCCATCATAAAAGTGCATCTATCATCATAAAAGTGCATCTGTCCATCATAAAAGTGCATCTGTCATCGTAAAAGTTTAACAGTTTTGAATGATGTATAAAACTTGCCTGTACAACAAAAATAGACAAAGTTATTGGAATGCATTGATAAGAAAGGCCGACCCCGGGGGTCAAACGTGCGTTGGCCTGGGTTGAAACTGCACGAAAACTAAAGCAGAAACTCATCTGTGGTTTGTCTGTTTGTCTCATCAGGACGATGGTCTGCAGATCTCTGTTCCCGCTCCGCAGAACGTCTCTGTTCCTCTTCTTCTTGCATGGACCGCCAACTCCAAAACTGTGGTGGCCAATCCCATAGTGCACCTCACCAATCTGACCCATGACCTCCTGCATACGATCAACGCCCTCGACGCGCCTCCGCACCCGGACGTCGTCAACAACGAGGTAAAGGCAGATCAGTCTCCAGCACAAACATCTAAATATTCCTAGACACATTTACTGGAGAAGAAAAATGAAGTGTGTGTGCTTCTTAAAGGTACAGTGTGTAATCTAGCGGCATCTAGTGGTGAGGCGGCCGACAGGAAGTGATGTCGTCGTCTGAGACAGCAGAGAGTAGCCAGTTAAACAATGAGGTTTCATTACAAAGATAAATTAATAAATTAGGTTTACTTGATTATTCAGTAAAACGATGTTATTGCGAATGTTATTGTTGCTTGTCCATCATTGTGTCAGTGTTTTACTTGCTTATTAATATCACACACTGCACCTTTATTAATATCACACACTGCACCTTTAATAATATTACACACTGCACCTTTATTAATATCACACACTGCACCTTTATTAATATCACACACTGCACCTTTATTAATATCACACACTGCACCTTTATTAATATCACACACTGCACCTTTATTAATATCACACACTGCACCTTTATTAATATTACACACTGCACCTTTAATAATATCACACACTGCACCTTTATTAATATTACACACTGCACCTTTAAAAGAAGAACAAATATCTGCCAATAGAGTCAGAAATATGATCTGAACTCAAAGGCAAAGCCAGATTGTTTGTGGTGTGCAGCGCTGAGGAAGAGTGTGATGAATGACGTGTTGTTACTGTGATGATCCTGTAACTCGTCTTCCTCTGCTGCAGATCTTCGTGATGCACACGCTGGCAGCTTCTCTGTCGGCCTGCATCTACCAGTGTCTCTGCGACGGACACAGTTACAGGTGTGTGTTCCTCTCCTGCTTCTTCTACACTGATTTGATACTGAATGTTTCTCTTTGTTTTCGCTGGTCTCGTAATCGTTCAGTATCGTAGCGAGCGAATAACCCCTGAACGTGACGCTCGTGTGACGTGCGCTCGCCCCGACATGTGACATTTGCAGAGGAAGCAGATTCTGGTCAAATGAGCGTGGCCTTTGTGTGTGTCCGTTTGCACATTTATACTCGTCAGCGCAGATTAAATCTGTGTTTATCAGCCGATTTAAGGCGTAGTTGGGCTTCTGTCTTCATTTGCTCGTCGTCTCAGACCCACACGGCTTTCTTTCTCCAGACAGAGAATTTTCCAGGAGGAGCGAAAGCGATTTAAGAGATTCAAGTCTATTCACATTTATTTGTATAGCGCTTTTCACAATACACATCGATTCAAAGCAGCTTTACAGAAAATCCATCCAAAAGATGCAGGTTTCTTTTATTTTGTAATGAAATGAAAAAAATGCCTATTAAACATCTTATTGGGATCAATTCATCCCTGCATGTTTTAGTTTTCAATAATGTTTTGACCTTTTAATGTTTAATCAGAATCTATAGAAGCCCATTTCCAGCACGTAATAAAAAAATCCGGCTTGGGTAAATCTTTCTTATGACATAAAATGTCTAAATGATGTCAAATTCAAAATAATGAGATGAATTATATATTGGAAATGAGTGAGAGTTTCCTCTAGTGGAAGCATGTGGAACTGCAGCCGAACACACACACACACACACACACACACACACACACACACACTGAACGCTCAAATCTGCCGAGAGTCGTGTTTGAGAAGAGATCAAACTCCCGTCTGTCCTCTAAAGCGTTCTAGATTTACCAGTTTAATTTCAGGTCTATGCTCAAAACGTGAATAAATGGATTATAAATACAGCGTAAATATAATTTAGTATAATAAAAATGTAAAAACATCAATCTAAAATATAGTACATTAATTTTTCATTGAGTTTCTGATATCTGTTTTTCCTCAGCCATGTAAACCCGTTCACGGGCATCACGTACCAGAGCGTCCTGATTACCCATCAGCCCCCGGTGCGGAGCGTCAGCATGGAGGAGCCCGTCCTGCCCAACACTGCTCCTGCCCAGTGGCCCGGTAAAGCCCAGTCTCTGTGACCTCTGACCCGGAGTGATCTCTGTGTGTGTGTGTGAGCGTCTGACCGGCATCACGTGACCCCAGACTGATCTGTGTGTGTGTGCAGGAGTGAGCGTGCTGATGCGTCTGCTGGAAGCCTCCTGTGACGAGAGTCAGCCCGGTCTCTCGGTGCTCCTGTGTGAGATCCTGAGCGCCGTGTTCCTCAGCCTGTTCGTCCACGGCTTGGCCACACACTCCACACACGAGCTGCTCCGCATCGTCGCGCACCCGCTCAACGCTAAGCTCTGGGTCGCCGTGTTCGGCGGCGGCGCTCGAGTTCCCGTGCCGGAGAAACCCACATCACCCACAGGTGCGGCTCTCTTTGTCTCCATTAAAGGGGTAGATCACCCAAAGATTTAAATCAGCCCATGATTTACTCACCCTCCAGTCATCAGACAAACACAGAGTTGTATTGAAACATGTCCTTGCTCTTCCAGGACATTCTCTGATACAATCTGTATTGTAAAAAGCTCTATATAAATAAATGTGACTTGACTTGAAAGTCCATAAAGTGCATCTGTCCATCATCATTTATTAATATAACTCTGATTGTGTTCGTCTGAAAGAAGAGTCTCATTTACACTCGGATAAATGGAGTGATTCTGAATTGAAATGAGTCGTCAGTAATTCAATTCATTTCCTCTGGTCTTGATTGGCTGAGCAGTGTCTCTTAGCTCCGCCCTCAATCACTGTAGTGTATCTGAGACTGGGAGAGTTCGGCTCGTGTTCGTGTCGAGGAGACGCTGTTCTGATTCCTGAAGGGAAGAATTATCAACTCAGGCGATGATCATGTTCTGAAAGTGTTTTGCTGTGTTGCTCGCTGCAGCTGCTGACCCTGGTGACCCCGTGGAGGATGCGGAGCGCAAGCAGAGGCGCTTCAGGATTCCCTCGTCCCGCAGTAACTCCAGAGACGCTCCCGCGAGTCCCCGACCCGCCGCGCAGCCGCTAGCACCCGTCTTCAGGGAGCGCTTCATCCCGCCGGAGCTCAGCATCTGGGACTACTTCATCGCTAAGGTGTGTGTGCTTCCTGTAATCTGACATCTTAGACATGTTTTCATTAGGGAAGATTTGGCCTCATTAAAATCTAATATGTGTTAATTTAAGTGACATTTTTAAGATTTATTTGTGTGTGTGTGAAGCCGTACCTGCCGCCGTCCGCCAGCCGAGTGGAATACGACTCTGAGGAAAGCCAAGGCAGTGAGGATGAGGATGATGATGAGGATGAAGGAGATTGTTTCGATGTCAGCTCTCCACTGGCAGAACACTCCAACAGTAACTCGTACAGGTGAGCTGAGACTCATGGGATGATGTGATGATGATGATGATGTGACGCTATTTTCTCCTAGAAACACACAGTGTTGCATTATTCTTCTGTTATCTCTGTTCCTGTGATGATGATGATGTGATGATGTTGTTCCTGTGCAGCTGGTGTCTGATGCGATTGGCTATGGTGCAGATGGTGCAGTTCAACCTCAAGACCTTCTACCCAACGACAGGTCACGACCTCTTAGGTAATGAGACTCGAACTCAACACACATGCATGAATGAGAACAGGACGTGATGCGGATGATGCTAAAAACGGTTATTAAAGGGACAGTTCACCCAAAACTGAAAACAACCCCATGGTTTACTCTGTCTCGTATATGACACTGGTCTAGCAGACGAACTCAGTCTGAGTTATAATAAACACATGTAAACATCAGCAGTGCGTCACATTACTCGCAGAGGTCGAGCTGTACACTCCAGTGGAGTCCGGATTAGGGCTGTAGTCAACCAAAGAAATCCTTAGTCGACCAAAGTCTTGTCCTGCGCAACGATTAATCGACTAAAAAAAAAACAAAAAAACGTGATGTTTTGATTAAACATTTTTTAAACAATTGTCATTGAGCATTTAAAAAAAAAAGCAACGAAAAAACATCACAAATAAATAAAACTATTATACTAATACAATTCTTTGAAAATTAAGTGATTTTTTAACTGCAAAAAGTGAAGAGCTCTGTCCTCGGTCACAATCGCGCACCTGACCACACCACAAGCTGCAAAACATATAACTGCTATCTGCCACATCATGAAAAATCCCAACAAAACTCTCGTTTATACAGGCTTTATATTCTTCTTTACTTTCACAGCTATGGGTTAACTTCCGTCCTGACGATCAAGGCGTTTTAAACAACACACAAAAAACCCAAATAACTTAAAAACAATCCTAGGACCGCGTATAGGTTTATTTTCGTTTTGTTGCATTATTTAGGCTATTTTCGAATGCGTCAAGTGTACAAATAAAAACGAAAACATTAAGAAAACACAATCTATTGAGTCAGCAGGATATAGCCGTTAAAAGGCTGCTCACGTCTTTTGCGCGCTCAAGTTCGATTTCAAATGTAGGGGCGCGACTTGCACGCTCATAATGGAGCAACGCGATCGCCTCCCTCCACAGTCTCGTCGTCTTTGTTTTAAAATGCAGCCAGACAAAAGATTTAGATTTCCTGGACATTTTGTCGACTAAAGCCGTTCTAACTGAATGAATACAGCATCCCTTACCGAGCGCGAGCAGCAGCGCAGCCGGACACAGGTGCGGTTCCCGAGTGTATTATGTGTGTGCTCTACAAAAATAGCCTCAATTAAAGCATTTTAAAGTTGGGGACAAAACATAGGCTAATTATATTTAGAATACAGTAATAAATAACTGCTTATAAAGGAATAAATATCAAGGAGGAAATCATTGAAAAATTCTTTCTATTGGTAAAAAAAAAAAATGCAACTGGTCGACCAATAAGAATGTCAGTCGACCAAGACGGCATCGACCGATTAGTCGAATAAACGACCGCCCTAGTCCGGATGTTCGCTTGGCCGGAAGCTGGTTTTGCCATTATAAAGCTGGGCTGAGCCAGGACATGTTTTATATAACTCAGGTTGTGTTGGTCTGATAGAAGAGGGTCTCACACACCAGTGGCGGAGCCAGAGGGGGGTCCAGGGTGGCACTGGACACCCCTGACATGCGATTGGCCACCCCGGGTGCCACCCCAAAATTTGATTGGCAGTTGCTGATGCTGATTAAAAAAAAAAAAAAAAACCTTTCGTCAGCACGCGCGCATTTTTCAAACAGACGAGCAGCAGAGGACGAGAGATGGTTGCAAGTTAGGATACGTCTTCATCTTCACAGAAGAAACATCATATTTAAAGTAAGTTTTAGCATCAGGGTTGTTTACTCCGAATACATTAATATACGCATACAGTAGGCTACATGCCGTGATGCGTTCTGGGTGCGTTTCCCGAAAGGTTGGCCAACTATGGTCGCAAGTCGGTCGTTAACGGCATAGTTCAATGACAACGATATTTTTGTTAGCAAACTAAAAGTGTTCGTAGAATTTGTATAATTGTTCTTTTTACCTGGGTGCAAAAAGGCAGCTGGAAAATGAATTAAACGTGTGCTAGAATACTTTCCAAGTCATTACATTGAGTATTATAAATTCAGACGTTTGTGATACATAAAAAGAAAAAATAAGATTAACTTATCTTTTAAAATCGGACACGGAGCAGTTTTTTACATAAAAAATAAAACAAGATTATCTTTTAAAATCGTCCATTTTTCCTGTGCGTGAGACTGGAAAACCCGTAGTGGATGGAGGCGGAGTGATAACAGAACGCTTAGAGTGCAGAGAGGAACGGGCTTTGGCTCCAGTCCTGGCTTTGCGTCCGCGCCGTTATGAGCTCAACATCTGTCTCGTATGCACGTTCGCTCTAGATTAGAGGATATTTTAATTAACTAATTTGCGGTAAAACTAGTCGATCACGAGTGGCTCAACGGGTGGAACTATAGATAAACTCATCTTTTCAGGTATTTTAGTGACCGGCTTGACACTTTAGCATGAGAAATCGGGGGTGTAGCGTGAGAATTGTCTCACACTCAATGCGTGAGAGTTGGCAGCCCTGCACACACTGTTCTACAAAGGCAAAGCACAGTAACGAAAATTACATATGATATTTGGTCAAAAATGAGTTAAGACTTGTAATGGGCTTTATGACATGTCTGTCTTGTGAAAAAATATCTGGGTTAAATTATGTCCTGTTTCGGAGATGCATTACCACTCTACACATAACATGTTTGACTGGCTGGTATAAAAAAAAAACTTTAAACTTTAAAGGCATTTTTCTCCGTTTCTTCATCAGAACCGCAGAATTGTGTTGTTTTAATTGATGGGCACTAAAATTTGTTTAAATTTTGAAGTAGATGTCTGCTTGATGACTGCTGTATCTAATTAAAAAAAATGTTTGTAAATGTGATTTTTTTTTTTTTTGTAAATAAACATAGCAGTTCAAAACAGACACATGCTACTGTATCTTATCTCCTTGGTGCTTCAGCTTTGTTTTCTGCTAATATTTTGGATGTTCAACACTTATTACAAACAGAGTGACCCAATTACTTCCACTGTGTGTGTGTGTGTGTGTGTGTGTGTGTGTGTGTGTGTACCCCCAAAAATAGCAGTGGCCACCCCCTGGCCACCCCATGTATAAAACTCTAGTTCCGCCACTGTCACACACACACACCTAGGATGGCTTCAGGGTGACACCTGGTCAGTTTTGGATGAACTATCCCTTCAAACACACAATAATCCATGATAATATTAGGAGTTACCGTTCTTTACTCTGTAGCGGAAACAATCTTCCAAATGATGTGCAATTTCCTATATATATATGTGTGTGTTTGTGTGTGTGTCAGATCTGCCCGTGTGCTCTCCGCTGTGTCACGCGGCTCTGAAGACGCTCCAGCGATGGGAGACGCTGCTCCTCAAGAGGCTGGAGATCTTCGGAGGTCCTCCGCCAAAGTTCATCTCCTCGCAGCTGCTGGACGAGAGTGTGTCGTCGGGTCCGGCGCTCCTGCGGCACAAGGCCCTGTTCGAGCCCTCAAACACACCCTTCAGGTACGGGACGCAGCGCACGTGTGTGTTCGCGCTCGAGTAATCGCAATGAAACCGCACACAGGCTGTGATCACGTACACACACACACCACAGATGTGTTTCTGCGCTCAGGTCCCGCCGGCGCTCGGCTCTGCCCGTGAAGCGACTCTGGCAGTATCTGGTCAAACAGGAAGAGGTTCAGGAAACCTTCATACGAAACATCTTCACGAAGAAACGAGATCTGAATGAGGTATTTGTGCTCGACCCTTTTTCCCAGAATGCCCCTGTTCCCCGTTGCCTGCTGGTCGTCTTCGTAACGATCACTGGAGTCTGTAATGTCATTAATATTTGTTAACGTGTGTGATTAACCGTCTGTGATGTGTGTGTGTGTGATTGCTCTGCATGTTCATCGTAACTCTCGAATCAGGAGACTGACAGTGCGCTGCTGGATTCCACACACAACCAGGTATCTGACAGAGATATCCCAGTAATCCTCATCCAGTCATGTGATCTGTGACCAAGGTTTTCACACCGATAGATCGCTTGATTTGTTCTGAAACGGGGATGTTTTCACAAGGCAACCTTTCACTGCAAAAGAGGCTTTTCTTACATAGTATTTGTGTCTGATTTCCTGTCCACATATCAAACATTTCTTAAATCAAAATCCATTTAATAAACTTAAAAAACAATCTCAGAATAACGTTATAAAACTCTAGATGGGAGAGTGCATAGTGTATAGTGCACCATTTGGGACACACCTACTGTAGTTTGACCAGTTTCATTATTAAAAAATTCTGAGATCTATATTCACATTCCAGACTCTTTAAAAAACCACCTATAATATTCGACAGGCGATTTTCAGGCTATTTTATTTCGCTTTATTGTTGAAATCGTATGTGAAATGTTTTCAATAGTTGAAAATAAGCAATCCTGTTGATCTTCGGCCCCTAAGAAGGCTTTGAATTGGTCAGTTCAACATGCTTGCTTGTTTTTGTTCATCAGTCTTGCTGTCATGTGACTGATTTATGACCAGTCTTTGTCTAAGTCTAGTCTAAGCTGTTTATGCAAATCGGCCACTGGTCAGAAATTTGTCGACCCAAAATTCAATGTCTGAGACGCATGAGGACACGGAGTCCTGACCTAGATTAGTCCTGCTTGTTCATCTGGGTGTAAGAGGTCATGTTCTGCAGCTCGCAGACGTAATGTTCCTGCGTTTAAAGCTCGAACTGAGCGAACTGCATTGTTGCACAGATTATTTGAGGATTTATTCTCCTCCAGCAGTGGCTCGTGACCGAACGGCCGTTTAAAGAGTCCATATAGGGGTCGTCGGATGCCCAGTGTCCTCGTGTTGGTGTGATCGTTTAGGGTGTTCATGTAAAGTTTGTGACATACTTTGGTTAAAATTCCTCAATGTTTGTGTAAAACAACACACTCTTTACCTCCTCAAACACACATCCGTCCCGGTGCATGTCTCTTTAAATGATAATGAGCACCTCGTGTCCACACACATCTATATGCAAACACCATATAAAAGTGAATTTTGGCTAAACACGTGACTCTGAGATGTGATAGATGAGGTCATTCTAGTGTTCATTTCCTCCGCTACTTCTACATTTAGTTTTAGTCAAATGTACGTTTTAGTTTTTATCATATTTAGTCAGCCTTGCCCTGTTTTCATTCAGTCAAGTTTTATTTGATTAAAGCCTGGGCTTTTTAGTCTAGATTTAGTCAATGAAAATGAATATTTTTGTCATGTTTGTACATTTAGTCTTGTCTGTTTTGGTCAGCGATGCTGCATGTTGATATAGTCAGAGTTACTGTCGTCTCGTCATGGAAGAAAAGGTCAATGTGTGTGTGTGTCCGTCTGCCTCCTCCCGCAGATCGAGGCGGATCTGGGATATCCTGGAGGAAAAGCTCGCATCATCCACAAGGAGTCTGACATCATCACGGCGTTCGCCATCAATAAGGTGCACGTTTGACCCCTGACCTCTGAAGTATAAAGAGACTCTCAGAGTAAAACTCTGAAAAATATTTTACACCAGATGAGAAGTTTATCTATGTATCGATCATCTTTTTACTCTTTTAATTCTCTTTTAACTGTGATATTGTAAAGCACTTTGAGTTGCCGTCGTGTGTGAATGAACTGGCCTTGGCTTTGTGTTCCAGGCCAATCGCAACTGTTTAGTGATCGCCTCCACACACGACATCCAGGAGCTGGACGTGTCGTCCATCCTCGCCACACAGGTGCTCACGTGGATCGACGACGAGGCGGAGGCCGAGGTCAAAGGGTGATTCGATTCGATTCAATCCACATTTACTGTAGTTGTATAGCGCTTTCACAATACACATCATTTCAAAGCAGCTTTACAGAAAGGGCACGAGTGATCGGTTATCAGAGGAAACGAAGCTATGCACTTCAGAAATGCACATACAAAAATCACACTTAGATAATGAATACTTGAAAGGGTCAAAGTGTGAGACGCATGTCATGTGATCATTCACACACTTTTGGTGAGTTTTCTAAATGGCCTGATGAGTTGTGGTTCAGGTGTGAGTTCAGCTTGTGTTGTGTGCAGGACGGATGACTTCCTGGTGGTTCACGCGCGGGACGACATCAGCACGCACAGCAGCACGCCGTACACACACAGCAGCCCCGGGACGCCCATCAACATGCCCTGGCTGGGCGGCCTGCAGACGGGCAGAGGAGCCGCCGTGGTGAGCACTGATCATCGAATTTTCGGGATTATTTTTGTCAAACACATTTTTTTCACAGACGAAAACGAGACGATGACTAAAAATGACAAAATGAATGACAAAAACTACGACAAATTTGAGATTTACGTCAACGAATAAAAACAGACGAAAACCAGATTATCAGCAAATAAAAACTATGAAGGAAATCTATTGAGTCAACGAATAAAAACCATGTTGAAAATCTGTTGAGATTTTTGTCAATGAATAAAAACTGATGAAAATCGGTTGACATTTTCATCAACTAATAAAAACTATGATGGAAATCTATTGACATTTTCGTCAACGAATAAAAACTGACTAAAATCGCTTGACATTTTCGTCAATGAATAAAAACTGACTAAAATCGCTTGACATTTTTATCAACTAATTAAAACTATGATGGTAATCCATTGACATTTTCGTCAAGAATAAAAACTGACGGAAATCTATTGACGTTTTCGTCAACGAATGAAAATGGACAATTTTTGTCAGCGAATAAAAACTAAGATGAAAATGTATTGACTTTTTCGTGAACGAATAAAAATTTTAGTCGTCTAAAATCTTATTGTATTTTCTAGACTAAAACAAAAACAATTCAAATGACTAAAGCTAATTTGTATTTTAGTAAAACGTTTTGCCACTGCCCGGCGCTCTAAACCCGTACATCTGATCTCTTGCGCTTTTCTGTTTCCGCAGCTCATCAAGCGAAACATTAACAACGTGAGACGGATGACATCACACCCCACACTCCCCTACTGTAAGTAAGCGGCTCGTCTTCATCCGGTGTGATCCAGGTCTCACATGACCTCTGAAACACATGTTGAATTGCACTGATTGGGCTGAAATCCAACATGGCTGTATGTTTAACAGTTGAGAGTTTCATCATCAGAAGTTTAGTGATTTATACTCTAATTTCCAGAATATTCAGACTTGTTCGGAGAGGTTCGTTCCATGGCTCCAGATGCCTGAACTTCTGAGATATCAACATCAGATTTTGCTCAGATACAAACTTGATTGTATGACCTTTCATAGATGCATTGTAATAGTCATCATGTCAATAGGAACAAAAATGACGGGGAAAAACATGCATTTCATTTTCTGCTGTTGAAGTCTCCAAATCCATCTTTTTTCAAGCTTTGAAAGGTTTTCTAGTCATCAAATGAGATCAGGGAAAATAAAAGCTTTCCCTTTAAGGGTGGAATAATGAAATAGTCTTCAGGGTGTGAGGGGTTAATATCCAGCTCTGTTTGTGACCCCGGACCACAGAGCAGTCTCGAGTCACACGGGTGTTTCTGTGGCTCTATAGTTGCATCATAACAAAACCATACTTCAGGTTTTCAGATGATGTATAAATATCAATTTCAAAAATTGACCCATGTGACTTTTTTAACATGTTTTGTGGTCCAGGGTCACATTTGTAGTTTGTTTACTGTGTTTTGTTGTGTGTGTGTGTGTGTGTAGACCTGACGGGGGCTCAGGACGGGAGCGTGCGCATGTTCGAGTGGGGTCACTCACAGCAGATCACCTGCTTCAGGAGTCCCGGGAACACCAGGGTCACCAGAATACGCTTCAATTACCAGGGCAATAAGGTGCGTCACCCCAAACACAGCACACACACCGAGCGAGAGAGCGGCGTGTGTTAACCAGCTCTTCTGTGTGTGTGTGTTTCAGTTTGGGATCGTGGATGCGGATGGAGCGCTCAGCCTATGGCAGACCAGCACTTCAGGACACACACACAAACCCTATCTGGTATATCACACCGCATCACTTCCTGTTCACTGCGATCACCTGTGGATCCATAACTCTGTACACTAACACTCCTTCTGTTGGACTCTCACACATGAATTATGTTGAATATCTGTCAGCTGTTCAATTGAACTCCACAATTAGATAACAGAAGTTTAGCTCATGCAATGCTTCATGTTGTTCAGTGTGTGTGTAAAAAGAGCAGAAAACACACTTCAGCTCAAAGTGGAGGAATCATTGTTACTGTAGTCACTGGATGAAGAAGATTTGGCTGGAATATGGCACAGTTTACTTTATTTTGCTCTCCTCACTTACACAAATCAACTATAGTGTCCTGAACACACTAGTGGAACATATCAACATCATATCTGGAGTCTGAGTCATGTGCGGTTTGATGTTGTATTTATGTGTGTGTGTGTGTGAGCAGCTCTCTCTGATGCGCAGTGTTTTCCTTGTTTTCCTCCAGACACTTCAGTGTCACAATAAGACGGCGAATGACTTTGTGTTTGTGGGCTCGTCGTCTCTCATCGCCACCGCAGGCCTGTCGACAGACAACAGGTACGGATCCGAGGAGAGCGTGAGCCGAGCGGCACGGGGTCACGAGGGCATGATGATAATGTTGGCTTGAGAAACCTCTCTGTGTATTAGTCTACAGTCTACCTCTCCGTCCGTCTGGGAAAATTCGAGGATTAAAACTACTTCAAAATTATTTCAAACTTAAAGTTGAAAATCCAGCGTTTAATGTTGTTTATGTGTTTAATCCGCTTTAACACACACCGCATTGCTGAGTATTTCCTCCTTAAAACCAAAGACAGTCTCAAAAACACACTTTGAAATCGCTGGTGTTTCTGACGCCACAAACCACCTTGTAACCAATCAGATCAACGTGTGTGAGTCAACCAGTGGATCTCTGAGTGAGGCGGGGCTCATTTGCATATTCATAAAACCACGCATACTAAATGAGGCGAGGGTGTCGGGTTACATTCAAGATATTTTAAGGCACAATGGAAAAAACATTTAAATATATCATTTTGGTGATCAAAGATGAGTTTTAAGGGGTAAATCATTGACCACAGAGACTTCCTCAAGCCAACAGGGTTTTGTATTGACAAAACTGACATCAGAGAATGTGTTCAATGTAGGGCTGGGTATTGACACAAATTTCACAATTCGATTCGATTTTGATTCAATATCGATTATTTTGACTATCAGTTCCAATAAATGGCCATTTTTCTCAAGGGAATCAAATCTCTTAAATGCTGTAAAGGGAGTCTAGTTGTAGCCTATAGGCTTCATTAGCCTAATATGAAGGTAATAATGAACTGTTTTCTAGCTATACAAACACTTAAATTACACTTTTATTTATTTTTATAATAAGAAGATTATATGAAATATAAACATTTAAATGGTGGCTGTCATAAAAACTTGCCAGATTTATTCAAATATGTATTAAATATTGAAGAACATTAAGATTATAATGCATATGTAATATGGTGTATATATTTATCAAAATGCTCCTCTCTAGAGTTATTTTTTCTATCTGACTAACGAGTTTATGTGGGTTTTCTGAGGTAAATATGACGATACATTGATTATAAGCTGTTTAACTGACGTCTTTCCACGGTTGAAACGCTGATTGAGCGAATCAATGTGACATGATCCGGATTTGGATAAGTTGTACTCTATCTTTAACACACTTTCAGATGCTCATTCATGTTTATTTGGTATTATTAAGCCGGAAGAGAGATCAGCGCTGCTGCTTCTCCAGAGCGATCTCACGCCACAGCGACAAAATACTATTTATGTTTTTGAATTTCTAAAGAAAATGGACGTAATTTGAAAATTGAGACTTTGTTTCATATCAATAGTAACAAAGGACGAAGATTATCGTGATTTTTTGGGATGTGCGCAGCCGCGATACAATGATCCATTCATTCAAATGAAACAGGATGACTAATCGATTCTTGAGATTTAAGAATCAATATCGGTTCGTGAAAATGAGAATCGATTAATATCGAGAAATCAATATTTATTACCCAGCCCTAGTTCAATTATTGAATATTAACTGCATATCTCAGGAGGTGTTTGCACAAATAAGTAGATGCTCCCATCCCAGAACTGCTGATTTCTTCCCGTTGCAGGAACGTGTGTCTGTGGGATACGCTGGTCACGCCGGCGCTCAGTCTGGTTCACGGTAAGCCATCGTCACACACACACACACACGTTCACACACTTAATCGCACTGAAACCGCACACAGGCTGTGATTATGTATATATACACACCACACATCCCCGCCGCAGACGTACCATAACACACTGCAGGAAGTCCCTCTGAGCGTCACACACACTCTGTGTCTGAACTGACACGCTCTGATTAAACACACATGTGTCTGTGTGAGAAGCGCATCATCATCTGAGGTGGACGAGCTCAACGGTCCTGATGAAGAGAGTTTGGAGGCGTTAGTAAATGTTGGACAAGAGGTTCATAAGTGCGTCTGATGGAAAGATGTTGCTTTATCAAACACACGTTATAGGCGACAGGAAGTCAGAGTGAGGCGTTTCCTGAGCCGCGCTTCACTGACACGCCGCACATTACTGATAATCACAGCCTTCGCCATTACTGGATCAAGATAAGCCGAATCGCTCTACATGTACATTGCGATGAATCGTGCAGCCCTGGTTCTTCAGTACGAGCGAGTAGATCTGAGTCGTGTGTGTGTGTGTGTGATCAGCCTTCAGCGTGCACGAGACGGGCTCCACGGTTCTGGCTCTGGCCTCTAAACAGCAGGTTCTGCTCAGCGGAGGGAGGAAGGGCTGGATCAGTGTTCTGGATCTGAGTCTGAAGGTCCAGCGCCAGAGTTTCCAGGCCCACGACTCGCCGGTGAAAGCGCTAGCTGTGGACAACACCGAGAGAAGCTTCATCAGCGGATCCGCCGAGGGCAACATCAAGGTCAGACTCGTCTGTTCACTCGCGGGAATAGAGCGCTGTGGGATATTAATATGATTCATTTTAATCAGTTTATATTAAAAGTGTCACGGGCCCACATCCAATACATTTTAAAAACAGTATTATCCTATACTAAACCTCACCTAATCTTGACTAATGATACTTCATTTCAAAGCTTACAATCTCTAGTTTCCATATTTGGTGATTGATTTTTGATTTTGATTTGATGATTTAATTTATCAATTTGCAACAAGAATATCTTCATACTCCTAAGGTGTGTTTAGACTTTTATTTTGAAATTGTGATAAAAATGAAAAATCATGAAAGAGTTGAAAAGATAGCCTCCATTCAATTACTTTAGAAAAAAACTAAAATTTTAAACACAACCTATTGGGCTTTTTTTGTGCATTTTTAGAGTCGCCCAGGTTATGAAAATATATATTTTATATAAAATATGAATTTTTTTTATTTTGTACATTTTCATAAACTCTTTAACGATCTTACGTCTATATTCCAAAGCATACTTGAATTACAATCATTTAAGTTCGAAATGTGCATTTCCATGTCTATTCAAAAAAAGGGGGGTGACGGTTAAGAGGTTAAAATTATATCTATTTATTTTAATACATTACTTGATTTTAGTTTTAGTCTTGATTTTAATATTTTTTTATTTCAATCTGTTTTTATTATTAATTTTAATCTTATTATTTTAATTACATTTTTTTGTATTTATTAATTTATAATACATTTTATTTAGTTTAACTGTATTTTATTATTTCTTCATCGTAATTTACATACATCATTTGAAAGCTTACAATCTCTAGTTTCTATATTTGGTGATTGATTTTTTGATTTTGATTGATTTCATTTATCAATTTGCAACAAGAATATCTTCATACTCCTGAGGTGTGTTTAGACCTTTATTTTGAAATTGTGCTAAACATGAAAAATCATGAAAGAAGGGTAGAAACCCTTTCAAAAGATAGCCTCCATTCAATGATTTTAGAAAAAAGGTCTGAATGGTTCATATCAGTCAAAACGCATTTGGAAATGGAGGCGCCCTTATATGGGCCGTAATGGAGTCTAGTGGATGCGTTCGGTACTGCGCCCAAACTAAATCTTACTGAAAGCTCATTTTTTGAGGTCTCAACCTAAAATTTTAAACACAACCAATTCAGATTTTGTGCTTTGATTTTTTTGTGTGCATTTTTAGTTTCGCCCAGGTTTTGAAAATATATATTTTATATAAAATATTGCAAATTTTTTTATTTTGTATGCTCCCGCAGGTGTGGAGCATGTCGACCCAGACGCTCCTGCACAGCTTCGCCAGCGAACACGCCAGACAGTCGCTCTTCCGCAACCTCGGCACGGGCGTTATGCAGGTCGAGACGGCGCCGGCCAATCAGGTGTTCTCCTGCGGCGCCGACGGCACCATGAAGATGCGCGTTCTCCCCGACGCCACGAGCGCGTACGGCACCGCCAGGAACGACGTCAAGTTTATCATGTAGCACAATGACTTTCTTTGCACACGGTAAGCCAAGCAATACGAGAGAGAGACGCTGGCAGAACACACACACACACACACACACACACACACACACGTGTCATCATGAGGGACGTCTTCAAGCACACTGCTAATCTGACACGTGTATATCTCAGTCGAGCCTTAACTAGCCCAGCTGTTGTGATCGTGCTCTAGCTAACTGTAGTGATAAGTGTCCTTATATTTCTACGACCTCTCGTCTGGCGTCAGTGTGTGTGTGTGTGTGTGTGGAACATATGGAAGGTATTGTACATTACTCTGATCAGCAGTATTTCGAGTGTGTGAGTCTGTAGATCCGCATCATTCCAGTGTAATTAACGAATCCAGATCACAGCAGCTTTTATTTCAGATGTACATATGAGAAATATAAAGCGTATTTATAATCATCATCATCGCAGCTTCTGCAGACGTTTGTTTTTAGGAACGTTGTTCAGGGTTTATTTTTAGGCTTTTCTTTGACCTGCGGTCTTCCTCCTTTTACCCGATGAGGTCGTTCTCTCCCCGTGATCCTGCTTTCTGACCTTTAACCTCTCAAATGTGAATATATACGCAAATGAATTTAATTTTATAACGAGTATGAAGAGACCTGTAATATACATGACTGTAAAGAGGAAATAAATGACTCAATGCAGCCTGTGCCTCGGGGTTTATTAATGATTGGGTGTGATTAGAAGCGTCAGTGGTTAATGAGCGGCGCTCGTTAGCGTTAGCGCTGGCGATGATCTCAGAGTTTGGCGTAGTCCTTCAGGACGGCCTCCAGCTTCTGGCTCAACATGACGTTCCCTTTGACCTTCAGCTTCCCGGAGAAGAAGGCCTGTGGAGAAACAGTGTTGGAGGAACTCTACTTTAGGAGTGTGTGTGTGTGTGTGTGTGTGTGTGTGTGTGTGTGTGTGTGTGTGTGTGTGTGTGTGTGTGTGTGTGTGTGTGTGTGTGTGTGTGTGTGTGTGTCCAGTACCTTCTGTGGGTTCAGTTTCCCCGTCACCACGTCCATGAAGTCCTGATCCGCCACAGTGAAGGTCACGTCAGCTTGACCTCCGGTGACCCCTCGGGTCAGAGCGCCGTGACCCGTCTTCAGATCCAGCGCTGACAAAAACACACATTAAAATGTCTTTTCTTTATTTGAACACTTATTTTATTGACTTTTTACTTTTCAGTTTAATGTTAATTTATTATTCCTTGATTTTTATTCAATGTTTTTTTATTTGAACAATGTTTTAGTTTTAATCTTATTTTTTATTATTTAATTTATTTTTTTGTTTAAAGTTATAGCTAATACATTATTATTTTTATATATATATATATATATATAATCTTAATACATTATTTGTTAATTTTGATTTATTTAGTTCATTTATTTTTATTATTTATTTAAATCTTACTTTTTATTTCTTCCTTGTTTTAATTATTTTAATATTTTTATTTAGTTCATTATTTCTTTATTGTAATTCATTTTTATTTATTTTAATAAACTTATTCAATATATAACATGTCAATTTGTTTATTTAGTTTTAACTCTCTCTCACACACACACACACACACTCACTCCAGTGTCTGGCGCTCTCCCCGTCCTTCATGATCTCCCAGGCCAGAACTGCGTTGACCTTCTTCACCAGCTCCTGACCTTGACCTTTGACCCTGCGCTCAATCTCAGCAAACACCAGGTCGCTCTGCAGAACATTAGTCTGTGTGACAGAACATGAGCATCGTTTAGTTCTGTGAGTCTTTAACAGTGTGTGTGTGAGTCAGTGTGTGTGTGAGTCAGTGTGTGTGTGTGTACGTGCCTGTGGCGTCCCGCCGCTGACTGACGCCTCCACCGGTGCGTGTAAATCGATGTACGCTCCCGCCAGAACCACGGCTCCCGTCTCCTTGACCTGGAAAAGCAGCAGACATCAGAACCAGAGTTCAGCGGCACACAGGATTCTGGGATAGGAGCGTTTGCTCACCGTACACTGGATGTGGATCCTGTTCTCCTGCTTCCACATCTCCGTCTGCAGAGCCTGTCCTGGAAACACCGGCTTCACGAAACGCACCTGAACACACACACACACACACACACACATTAGAGTGATTTCTGAAGGGTCATGTGACACTGAAGACTGGAGTAATGATGCTGGAAATCACAGGAATAAATTACACTTTACTGTATATTCACATAGAGAACAGATGATTTACATTATAATAATATTTCACTGTTTTACTGTATTTATGATCAGATAAACGCAGCTTTGGTGAGCAGAAGAGACTCTTTCAGACACACTCAGTATCTCCCCGACCCCGAACTGTGGTGTGGTGTGTGTGTGTGTGTGTGTGTGTGATAAAGCGTCAGGTCTCGCTGCTTTACCTTGATGGACTTGAATCTGGAAACATCATTTCCGGCGTAGCGCTTGAGAACGTGGCGAGCGGCGAAACCGAAGGAACACAAGCCGTGGAGGATCGGCGTCTGGAAGCCTGCGGGTCGGTCAGCGGCGGGAGTGTGTGAGTCTCATATCATCATCATCATCATATCTCATGGTATTGGACTGCTCTAGATGTGTGTGTGTGTGTGTGTTTGCAGATGTGTGGACTGGAGCGCTACTGCATATTAATCTGGAATATCTTATTAATGCTGTACCTCCCAGAGCGGCGAAGCTGGGGTCGATGTGCAGCGGGTTCCAGTCTCCGCTCAGCCGGTACAGCGCCGCCTGCACACACACACACACACACACACACACACACTCGTTCAGTCACTGTGGATCGATTTCACCCATCCGTCCCTCACGCATTCTAAGCATGCGTCAAAACCGCCGCCATCTTGGAACAGGGGTCTTGTCATAGGAAGTTGCTAGGTAACGCTGCTATCTCTGCCTTTACGTCGAGTTCATTGATGGTGGCGGACTTTTGTGCAGCGTATGATGTTCACGGATGAAATCTGAACTAGGAAGAATGTTTAAAAAAAAAAAAATAAATTAAATTTTTTTTCTTTCTTTCTGGAATCAATGATAAACACATGTCTGACCGTTGGAACAAACCAAAAAAACAAGAAAAATCGCATTCATGATGATTTATGGTGATTTTATTTGCGTTAGACCTGTCTGATGCATTAAAGTGGAGGGGCTCCCCTGTTTCAAGATGGCGGCTCTATTGACGCATTCGTTCCAATGAACTGCCGTATCCAAGGTGACGTCTAGTGTATATGTCTATGACTCCAGATGGGCTTATATCTCTATATGGAGTAAATGAGCTGTTCCTCTGGGTCCTGAAGTCTCACACACACACACACACACACACACACACATGTAGACAGGAGAACATCAGTTATGTTTTTAGCATGAAAGCGTGAGTGATGCGGCGAGACGTCACCTGATCTCGAGACGTTTGCTCCACGATCACGGCGTCAGCGGGTCTATCCGGAAGAGGAGCCGTGACCTGAACCAACACACACACACACACACACACTGGGGAATCAATGCCTGTGTGTGACTGAGCGCAGCTTCAGTGTGTGTGTGTGTGTGTGTGTGTGTGTGTGACGTGATATTCACCACGGCCTTCTGGGACGTCCTCTTCCCACCGAACCCTCCAGCGCCGACCACGAACAACGAGAACTGATTATAACACACCAGCTCTCCACCACTGTACGTATGAACTGAAACACACACACACACACACACACAGGTCAAACACGGAATGATTTTTTTAAAGGCTTGAGCTTCAAAGGACGCTTTAAATTATTTTATTTTATAAAATAAAATCAGCCGATTTCCATTACAATAATATTTCACTGTTGTACTGTATTTTTGATCAGATAAACACAGCTTTAGTTTAGACTTTATTGCTGAACCCAAACATGTGTGTGTGTGTGTGTGTGTGTGTGTGTGTGTGTGTGTGTGTGTGTGATTCACACTGATGATGTTTCTCACCGTCGAGGAGAACGATCATCCCGGACCCTTTATCCAGAACATCTGCGACCACGGCCCGTGACGTCAGCGTCCCTGAGGAGACACACACCTTCAGCAACACATGAGGAGTGTGTGAGTGTGTGTGAGGAGAAGTGTGTGTGTGTGCTGATGATCACCTGATGTGGGCAGTGGTTTGAACACCTCCAGATATTGCTCTCCGTGCAGAAGCTGAAAGACACACACACTGATGACATCACTGAGGACACACACACTGATGTCATCACTGAGGACACACACTGATGACATCACTGAGGACACACACACTGATGACATCACTGAGGACACACACACTCAATCAAAAGTTCAATATGGCGTACCACAAGGCTCAGCACTGGGACCGTTGCTGTTCACTCTGCACACACACACACACACACTCACCCTGCTGAAGTCGATCTGGAGGCCCGGGACGCTGCCGAGTTGGGTCATGGCGCTCTGGGCCACGATCACGCTGAATGTGGGCAGACAGCAGAAGTCCTGGGACCCCTCGTACAGGAAGCGCAGGTGATCCGGCTCTCCGGTGGACATTCCCACTCCCAGCGCGTACAGGATACAGTTCATGTGTGTGTAGGAGAAGCTGATCTCTGGGAGAGTGTGTCCCACGGCCTCCGACTGCAAAACACCACAGCACATCTCACTGGACCTGATTGAGAGCACTCATTTTTCAGACTCAATAGCGCGGCCTTGTTTGTAAAAAAAAAAATTATTTTTTTGTTATCATTTGCCTGTTTATGCATACATGTTTACACAGGTGTGTATTTTTACTGAAAATTTTAACAATTTACTTTAAGAAAACTTTTAAAACTGCAATTCTAAATCTCAGAGCTGTTATGTGTGTGTGTGTGTGTGTTAACAGGCTTTCATTCTGTTGGCAAGGCTTCAAAATTACATTTTTTACGGTGTCGTTTTCTCAGATTTATAAAGTAAATTCTCCCTTGATTCCTGTTTTCTGAATTCCAATTGGATAAATAATGCAACTATAATTGTGTGTGTTGATGTTTCTCACAGGGTTAGTCGCTGCGGCTGCGGTCGGATTGGTTCCGATTCCTCGTCCAGAATCCACTTTGGACAGAACCTCCACCAGCGTCTGCAGAGACTCTTGAGGAACACACACACACACACACACACAGATGTTCATTACAGCTGAGAACACCGGGAGCAGTCCGACAGGTACGGTCACCTCTGTGACAGGCACATGCTGAGCGTTCTCAGCGTTTGATTGGCTAACAGCTGTAGCGTGTGTGTGTGTGTGTGTGTGTGTGTGTGTGTGTGTGTGTGTGTGTGGTTACCCTGAATGCTGGCGGGTTTAGTGGCGTCAGTAAAGTCACAGATCTCGTTCCAAGAGTCTCTCACAGCCTCCGGCGTCATGATCTCGTTCTTCTGACGCACCGTTCGACCCAGAGTCCTCTCCCAGCGCACTACACACACACACACACATCAGTACATGTGTGTGTGAGGACGAGTGATGATGTTAAGTCTAAACGGCTCTAAATATAGACGTATATATGAGCAGATTATGTAAAGGATCTGCATAAAGGCGTTAGCGTGAGTCACGGGTCGATCCGAGGATCTGAAGCTGATCTTCTCCCACAGAGATCAGGAGTTTCACAGCTCAACTTACATTTCCCGATCCAGCCCGCGCCGACCTGAAACACACACACACACACACACACACAGCTGAAGAGTTTCATGCAGAAACACCAAGAACACTAGAGATGATGGATAAACTTTTACATTTTCTAACATGTGTACAGTACGCAGATTGATCATGTGACGCACACCTCGAACAGGCCCCCGTTCTCCCGACACGACTCGTGACTCAACCAGAGCACCAGCGGCGCCACGTACTCCGCCTTCAGCGACTCCAGCAGATCTGAAGGAGCAGAGCGGTCAGTGCGCTCCACACACACACACACACACACACACACACACACACACACGATCATGACATCACTCTCACCTGATGACATCACTCACACTCACTCTCACCCGATGACATCACTCACACCTCACTCTCACCTGATGACATCACTCACACTCACTCTCACCTGATGACATCACTCACACTCACTCTCACCTGATGACATCACTCACACCTCACTCTCACCTGATGACATCACTCACACTCACTCTCACCCGATGACATCACTCACACCTCACTCTCACCTGATGACATCACTCACACCGGATGACATCACTCACACCTCACTCACACCTGATGACATCACTCACACCTCACTCACACCTGATGACGTCACTCTCACCTGATGACATCACTCAAACCTCACTCTCACCTGATGACGTCACTCTCACCTGATGACATCACTCAAACCTGATGACATCACTCACACCTCACTCACACCTGATGACGTCACTCTCACCTGATGACATCACTCAAACCTCACTCTCACCTGATGACGTCACTCTCACCTGATGACATCACTCACACCTCACTCTTACCTAATGACGTCACTCAAACCTCACTCACACCTGATGACATCACTCACACCTCACTCTTACCTAATGACGTCACTCACACCTCACTCACACCTGATGATGTCACTCTCACCCGATGACATCACTCTTGCGAAGGGCTGCACAATTAATCTCATTTCTAAACACGATTACGAATGCCACAATCACGTAATCATTCAAAGCCACGATTACAAAAAAAGGTCCACTTCCATTATTCTGCGAGTGTTTAGAGTTGCGGTGCTCATACCAACATTGAATTAATAGTTTGGGACTGACATTGAATAGCTTTACATCATAGACCTACTGTTTATTTATCAGAATTAGTTATGTTAAAATATTATTCGTATGTTAAAAAAGGTGGACAATACTTCAAAGTGACAAACATCATTCAAAGTGAATTGTGATCATCATAATTGCAATTTCGCGGGAATAATCGATATTCTGATGATTGTGCAGCCCTGCGCTCACGTGATGACGTCACTCTCGCGTGATTGGCTCAGCACCTGGAGGCATGACAGTCTCGGTGAGCCGGGATCCCGCGGTCGGCGCCACCGTGTTGCAGTGGACGTTGTACTTCTGGCCTTCGATGGCCAGTGTGTTGGACAGACCCAGCAGACCCAGCTTCGCCGCGCTGTAGTTCGCCTGCCCGAAGTTCCCGTAGATTCCCGCCGCGGACGACGTCATGATGATCCTGCGCACAGACGCCAGGAAAACATCACATGTTCAGGTGTGTGTCCAACACTGGCGTAGTGTCCGTGACGTCACCTTCCGCTCTCTCGAATCCAAATCATACTGTATGGTCAGTGTGCATCATGTGCTGGTGACTAGCTGAGGTGATGCTAACAGCGGCAATACACCTGTCACTCTAGTGTTAGTGTTAGGGTTAGTTATGCACAACTTTAAGGCTTAATATAATTTAAACGTGTTGATTCAGAAGAGAGACGGGAAGGTTGAACACTGCGGGTCTCCGTACCTCCCGAACTTCTGGTTCTTCATGTGGTTCCAGGCGGCTCTCGTGACGAGGAACGAGCCTCTCAGATGCACACGGTGAATCAGGTCTGAAACACACGCTTCAGTCAGCTTCATCACAACCACAAACAATTCCAACACACTAAACACAGACACATCAGCTCAACTCAACTCGTTAAAGTCCCGCTGTAGCCAATCAGCTTATCTCGGATCAGCAAAATGACATATTTAAATGTTTTTTTCCATTATTCCTTAAAATATCTTGAATGTAACTCGACACCCTCGCCTCATTTAGTATGTGCGGTTAGATCCACTAGTTGTCGATCACACGTTGATCTGATTGGTTACAAGGTGGTTTGTGACGTCAGAAACACCAAAGTGTGTTTTTGAGACTGTCTTTGGTTCACTGCAGTTTTAAGGAGGAAATACTCAGCAATGCTGTCCACTTATCAACGCACACACGGTTAAAGCGGATTAAACACACCACACACACACATTAAACGCTGGATTTACACCACAGGGGGACTTTAACTAATTGACGTATTTTGCAACATTGATTCAAGATTCACACTGACTCTGATTCCTCATTATCTGATGAAGTTTGCTCATTGGTTTAGTTCATTACTGTGAAGCTGCTTTGAGTCGAGACTGGATGTTTGTCACGTACCCCAGTCCGTGTCGCTGGTCCGAGCGAACGATCGGTCCCGCAGGATCCTTCAGAAACAGCAGAGGAGATTTACAACTCACGCCGCTCGCTCTCAGACAGTCAGAGATCAGAGTCATCCACTTACCCGGCGTTATTCACCACGACATCTGCAAAACAACACACACACACACACACATCAGCGCATCTACTCTGAAATCTGCTCCTTCAACATGAGCGTTTCACTGAGACGAGGGGATTCGTCTTCTCCACAGGGAAACTTATAAACCTACGGAGGCGTATTGCATTCACTTGAAGAAAAAAAATCTACTCTGTTTTTCTGTCTAACGAGTTAATTTTTCATGAGAAAAATTTTTTTGCTCTGTTTTTCTGAATTAATGAGTTAATTTTTAATGGAATTTTTTTTGCTCTGTTTTTCTGAATTAATGAGTTAATTCAGAAAAACAGCAAAAATAAATTTTCTCATGAAAAATTAACTCATTAATTCAGAAAAACAGAGCAAAAAAAAATTCCATTAAAAATTAACTCATTAATTCAGAAAAACAGAGCAAGAATTTTTTTCTCATGAAAAATTAACTCGTTAATTCAGAAAAACAGAGCAAATTTTTTTCTCATGAAAAATTAACTCATTAATTCAGAAAAACAGAGCAAAATTTTTTTTCTCATGAAAAATTAACTCATTAATTCAGAAAAACAGAGCAAATTTTTTTCTCATGAAAAATTAACTCGTTAATTCAGAAAAACAGAGCAAAAACTTTTTTTTTCTCATGAAAAATTAACTCATTAATTCAAAAAAACAGAGCAAAATTTTTTTCTCATGAAAAATTAACTCATTAATTCAGAAAAACAGAGCAAAAACTTTTTTTTTTCTCATGAAAAATTAACTCGTTAATTCAGAAAAACAGAGTAGATTTTTTTTCTTCAAGTGAATGCAATACGCCTCCGTATAAACCTTTACCTAAAGGTTGTTAATCAGCGTAATATGAAGCCGTCTGTTCGCTTTATTTCAACTAGTTTTTATAATAATCATGTTTAACAGCTGAATTAACCGTACCCATGATTCTGTACAGAATTCAACCAATCAGAGTCGCTACGAGCTCTTTAGCTCCGCCCACTTCCACTGAGGATGACGTATGAACGGTTTTATTTCTCCATCGTTTTATTATTTGATGATGTCATTGGTAATGAATGCTAGATGTGTTTGATTTTAAACAGTGTTGAGATTCTCCTCGTAGCCGGTTGGTTTGTTTCATGGATTGTGATGCTTTAAACAAAACTTTTTTTTCTCTTTTAAATCCCTATAGGTCAGGAGAAATGAATGGACAAATACCTCGGGAACCAGCGCTGTGAAACTCTATAGATTATGAATAATAAACTCGGTCACCTATTCGTCCGAACGCATCCAGCGCCGTCTGTATGAGCTTCTCTCCGTCCTCCACTGAATCTGTGAGGTGAGGAGACAGGATCAGGATCTACATCAGGAGTCAGGACAGGTGAGATTGATTGACAGGTGAGTCGTTAGTTACCGTAGTTGGCCACGGCTTTCCCTCCGTTAGCTCTGATCTCCTCCACAACTCGATCCGCAGCCGCAGAACTCCGGCCTCCTCCTTTAATATCTCCTCCCAGATCATTGACTGTGGGAAAGAGGACAGAAAACACAGCTCTAGGAAACGAATCATAAGCATCGACTCATTTGAACTGAATCGTTTAGAGATCCGATCACCGATGACAGCGGCTCCTCTCTTCCCGAACGCCAGCGCATATTCCCTCCCCAGACCTGCACAAAAACACACAGGATGATGAACATGATTTATGAATATCAGCATGAGGGCATCAGTCACTCAGTCTTATCGGCTGTTTGCACTTTGATCGACTCAGAACCGCTGATTCACTGCCAAACAACACGCTTCAGCGTTTATAAAAGCCTTTAAACTCAATTTAATACCCACAATAATGCATGTTCATAAATATTGCACATTTATATTCACGTACCAGCAGTAACTTTCACTATAAAATAAGGATTATAAAACAGAATTATTATACTCTGTTTCCTGCTGTAAACCCTCTCGGGAAGCGTTTGTCTGATGCATTTACTCATTATATTTCTGCACTAATAACGGCATCTCTCTGTTAGTGAACTTTGCATTAACATACTTGCATGTATTTGCAGAAACGCGTGAGTTTATGAAGCTAAAACTGACCTCCGCCGGCACCCGTCACCAGCACCACTCGACCGTCGAAAGACAAAGGCACAGGCATGTTTAGATGATATTTTTGTTTATGATGATGATGATGTTTCTCGGGAGCGATCAGTGTGAAAGTCTTCGGATCTGCTGTGAAACACTCCGCCGTGACTTTTGCCCTACTTCCGGAGCGCTGACGTCACCCAATAACAGCCAACCAGGTGCTCGCGTGTTCACTCCACCAAACAGCGGCACGTGACACTCATTTGTCCGCGCTGTTTATTGTGATTAATATTCGAATATATAACAGAGAATGTCTCTGTATATAATCATAATAAAAAAATATTAATAAAAAACTTTAATAGCATCCTAATGGTTAAAATAACTGGTACGAAATGTTCTGCTCTGCTTGCTGTGAGGAATATTTGCATATATTTGAATATATTATTATGTTGGCTTGAGCTACTATTCAAAGTCCACATGAAATCAAAAGGGACGTTTTTTGGCTTTTAGTATGACTGTCAGCTTTATTGTTATCTATAAGCTAGTGTGGTCCAAAACAATGACAAAACTCACTTTAGTAGATAAGCGTTCAAAAGTCACAATCTCTCACTTCTGCAAATATGGATCAGGGATTTCGATTTTTCTTTTTTTTTCCACTCTGCAGTCTGCACTGTCCAATCAAATGCTCTCTAGAATCTGAAGCTCCGCCCCCTACATTATAAACTTGAAAATGCTGAAATTGGTCACTTGTTCACACATAGCGAATTATTCAAAAAATGTAAATATGCTTCCATAGATACAGTCGGTTGGTCTGGGAACGCCCCCGGGAACGCCCCGTCACGTGGTGTGAATTTAGCCCGTGGGGGAAATCATTGCCTTGGCGCTCATTGAAATACATGGGACAATCATGCCGAAGGGTTGCGGTGTCGTTTTCTGTACCACCAATAAACTAACAAATTACAAATTGAAGTTCTACAGCCTTTCTTACATACATGCAGAACCGGATAGGAGGACAAAATGGCAAAATTAATCATATCTTATTAGATTACTGTGTGAGTAGAGGTCCCTGTGTGATATAGTAGTAGATGTTTAACTCGTATTAGGCAGTGGGCCAGATTTGTCTGACGTTACGTCCCTTACGAAAAAGAACTATAGTAATCCTATGGCTATTAGTATTCTATAGTAGTGTATAATACTTCTGTGATGTTCATTAATACCTATACTTCTAGGCTATGTCCCAAAATACTATAGTATTCCTATAGGATTAACGTTACTATAATAGTTTGTCCTAAAATACTACAAGATTCCTTTAGTTGTTTTTCATAAGGGATGTTATTAGCGTTATCAGCTGAAGGTTATCAGACTGCAGTCTGTGAGAATTCGGATAACTGTCAGCAAAGTCCCTCTGCAACTTCGTAGCGACTACTTTGATCACCGTTTTACAAAAGGATTAATAGTTTGGAGTGAAGCATACGTACAATTGGTAAGTGACATGGTTTTATGGACTTATAGTAACTTATACGCAAGTTGATTGAGTTACAGGCTTGTGTTGCCGGTAGCTTCCGCGATGTCTTACCTGAAGATTCAACCAGATATAATAGTCTGGAAACGACACCTCCGGCCATTTGGTTGGGTCATTGGCCCAGTTTTTAATTAAATAAGGGCAATCATAACCTATTACAGTTAAATTTGCAATGTATCGTTGCCGGTCGGCAGGCATAAATGACTCGCAATATGACATTTTTGTCATTCAAATACATAGGATGGTCGCGCTGCTTTCCCCCACGCCGACCACGCCCCCCAACTATGACGCGTTGCCGACTGTATCTATTGGGGCGAATGAAGTCTGTTTCACGGTAGAGGTTACGAGGAAACTGCGGCTTCACCGAGATCAATGGCTCTGATGATGTGTCTTCTGGTTTCAGTGGAAATTACTTTCATTGAGGGGTCAAAACTTTAGAATAATAAGACTTATACAGCATTTAAGCTACCAATGTTCTTTAGCTGACTATCCTAAAGAACAACATGCTGCTAAAACTTTAAAAATTTATAATATGCTAATTCATGCTATCAACATGTTGGCAACATGCTAATCTTATTAGCAACATGTTAACAATATGTAAATCATGTCAACGCCATCTTAAACATGCTTGCAACATGCTACAATGTTAACAATGCGTTAAACCTTTTAGCAAACATGTTAAAACATGCTAGTAACATTTTTAAAATTTCAGACCTGGATTTGTCAAACCAACATCAAGGTTATTAAATAAATATTTAGATCTTCATTTTGTTCATTTTATTACTTCATTGTATTTCAAGAAGCCGAACCGTACCGTACCACCTTTTGGGTACCCTTCCGTTGGGGTACCTAGCACAGTGAAAGGGTACTAAAAGGTGGAGCTAGACTCACTGCAGAACGCTGATTGGTGGACAGAGTATCGGCACTCGCGCGTGCTACTGTTATTGTGTCACGAAATGTAGTTTTAAGAGTTTTTCAGGCGAGAAAGTAGTTTTTTAAAGATCAAATCTGTGGTTTATTTGTAGATTTATGATAATTTGACTGAGATCCATTCCAATCGATCACCGGACGCTCGCGCTCGTGTCCCCCGCCTGGAACAGCCTTTCCTCGGCTAGTCGTTCTGATGTTTGCCGCTGACTCGGACGTCTCTGTAGTGGTTAAACATGAGATATAGTTCGTCTTGTATAAACCTGTGAAACAGGTGATCTTTGGTCTCGTGAATCTATAATTCGTTCCCTGGCCAATAGTTTTGGCAGAAGGCTACGTGAAGTTTCATATCTTTGAGCGCTGAATTTTGACTGACTGAATTGTTTCTTGATGTTATTTAAGCTTTACTGTTTATCTTTTTGTACCTTTTATGGCTATTATTGATAAAACTGAAAATCAACAAAAAGAGATCGTTTTGTCATTTTTTTTTATTGTATTAGCCTACGAGATCATCTGTAATGTTGTTTATTGCAACATTCGTGCCAATGGGATATGCAATACATTACATTACATATTGCCTGGAATATGTTTAATATTTTTAAATTTAAACGAAAAGAGGCAGAGTTGTTTTATATTTATTTTTTTTATAAATATAGTCTAACGTTACATAGGCTACTACATGTAGTGATAATCAATAGGATATGCGTTGCCTGAACCACATTTGTGTGCTTTAGAATGTTTACAAAGTATTGAAATGAAATCGAAAAGTAGCAGAGTGGTGTTTTATAACATATTTCGTTTTATTGTTGCCTAAAATGAACATAGAGTAACAGAGATAACCAGAGCGAGCAGAGTGCCGTGTTCAAGAACGCGCTGTTCCATTAACAGCATTACTGGACTCGCGTCCTCGGGATCATCTCCTGAGTCGGACTTTGCGTTGGCTTCTTGGAAACGCCTAATGCCAGCCCAGCGCTTGTTTCTAGTGACAAACATGCCGAGAAGCAAGAACAAGATCTGCTGTCTGTCATCCATTATTGTTTACTATGTCGCTTTCTTCGCACTTTCGCAGCATACCACGCCTATCAAGTAAGGGTACTGTTGGCGGTGGAAACGCAGTCATGGTGTACCCGACCCGACCCGACCCGTACCGTACCGTACCCCTCAGTGGAATAAACAGGTGCACCTCTTTCATCTGTCAGAGAATACCGACTTAATGTGTGATTAATAAATAAATACATAAAAATTATATAAATAATAAAAATTAATAATTAATAAATAATTAATAAAATTAATAAATAAAATTGTTTTCCTGTCTCTTAAACACGAATTAATAAGGCGTTAATTAATCCATTGTGAGCTGCTGCAATGTACATGTCAGATGAGCACTGAATCATAACAGATCATATCTAATATCCACTCTGTATTATTCAGGATTCATGAGGTTGGTGGTTTCCGTCAGTGTTTGTGTGCGGACTGCGCATGCGCGTGTTCACCGGGACGAGCTGCTCGAGATTCTTCTGCATCTCTGTAAGAAAACATGCGAACATTAACATGTGTGATCGCCATGAGAGGACTGGCTGCACAGCACAGGTTCGGGTGACCGGGTCCGGGTCCGGTTCGGGTTCCGAGGATGTCCGGGAGCGCGGACGCGGACGGAGGCGTCAATAAAGTTCGAGTCAAACGACAGATCAGGGGCATCGTGAAGGATCTGGAGAACATCTTAGGAGACCTGAAGGATGTGGCGAAGGAGCTCAAAGAGGTGCGTGACACTGCGATGATGATGATGAAGAGGACGAAGATGAGATGTGTGATGATGCTCGTGTCCGTCGAGGCCTTTTGTAAACATGACATTTACTCGACACGGGTTCACTCGTGTGAGTCAGAATCAAAGAATCGATTCGCGTGCTGTTCGTCTCACTGACAGCTGTCATTCACTCGTCTACGGTTGTTGTTGTTTTTCGTTATTCATGAGTGAACTGGGTCTGACAGACTTTAACAAGCATTAGTTACTCAGTCAGCTTCACAAGAGGAGCATTGGGGAAATCAGATGCTCTTTATCCAACTATATCGCGTTTCACTAGAGCACTGGATGCAGATAGCATATACTTTATATCGCTGTGCGTACATATAGATTTGCTATATATATATATATATATACAAATATGTGTTGTCTTTGTGTTGTATTCTAATTAATTAACCAATCATCATTAATACCAGACGTGGATGTTTTTACACTGAGAAAGAACAGTCGTGTTACTGTGAAGCTGCTTTGATGAAATCTATATTGTGAAAAGCGCTATATAAATATACTTGACTTGACAATATATATATATTTACATGTGTGTATACACACACACACACACACACACACACACACACACACACATACTTCCGACACATACAGATGTGATTATGAAGAGTTCAGATGCAAAAGCCTCTAAATGCCATTTGAAATTTTGTTCTAGAATGACCATTTTTATCAAGCTTGTGTATTTAAGTTCAGTAATTTCACTTAAATGACAATTAATAGGTAATCTTCATTGCCATTTAAGTGAAATTACTGAACTTAAATATACAAGCTTGATAAAAATGATCATTTTAGAAGAAAATTTCAAATGGCACTAACCCTAACTCTTCATATATCGTATACAGTGAATACACATACACATAAACAGCTTTATGTGAGTGCTGAATGTACATGGATAAAGTTAAACATAATTACAGTACATGTAGACTTGAGTTATTGTTGGTATATATTGATATTTGTGTAGAATTGGAGAATAGTGTCGAATTAGCACAGAGTCTGAAATGTTTGGATCGTGATGTCTACTGTATTTGTGGAAACACACACACATTAATTCTTCAGTACTGTACTATAAATGTGTTATGGCAGCACTGGAGTCGTTCATGTTCTCGCTTTGGATGAAATGAAAGGAAAACACTTGCAGCTTCATGTCCTTTAGCTGAACATAAGAGGTCATGAGACACTAACATTCACCTGGAGACGGTCAGACAGAAAGAAACTGATTTCATTCATTCATTGTTGCTGTTATATAAGGAAACATGTCACTTTCACAACACTCTTTTAAATAGGCTAAACAATAACGTAATCACATTAGCACAGTTCAGATCGTCATCAGTTTGGAGCAGTAAATGAAGAGTTCAGTGTGGAGTTCCTCAAGGCTCAGCGTTAGGACCTTTGCTCTTCACCTATATCGCCAGTTTCTTTTGCAAGTTTACCAAATTCAAGGTTATTTTTGCCAGAAGTGGGTCACTCATAGCCAGTCTATATCGGGTCTACAGTTAATGGTCGTTGCTGAGATGGGTCGTTGACGTCTGACTCGTGTTCCTCAGGTGGTTCAGGAGATCGACTGCCTGACGTCGGATCTGCATCTGGAAGAGGAGCTGACGGACAGTTCGAAGACCGACACGCTGAACAGCAGCTCCAGCAGCACCACCGCCTCCAGCGTCAAGATCTACCCCGAGGAGACGGTGCCGGTGTCCCCCGCTGTCCTGGCGGCCCTGAAGAGACCCGGTCTGGCGGCCCGGTCCACGGCTAACGGGACGCTGATGAGGAACGGAGTCGCTAGCAGAGAGAAGCCTCCCGCGAGCCGCTGTCCTCAGACCACGAGGGAACGGGTCCGCTTCAGCGAGAAGGTCCAGTATCACGGGTACTGCCCGGACTGTGATCTGCAGTACGACATGAACAGCACGGATCTGCACTTACACGCGGAACTGATGGACCCCGCGCCGAGTCCCGTCCATCAGAACCGCGCGTTCCCCTCGCAGAAACCACAGAAGACCATCTTACGCAAGTCCACCAGCACCACCGTTTGACGCAGACCGAGTCCAGAACAACTGAGTTTGCACTTTTCTTCATGGTTTTCTTTTGTTTGGAGAGCAGCGGACGGAGAGACGAGAGAAACACACATCTCCAACGGTAAGAGCTTTCAGAATCTCATGCAAACACCATTTATCGAAGGGATAGTTCACCCACAAATAAAATTAGCCCATGATTTATGATCGAAATCATAAATCATATATTTTTAAAAAACATTTAAAAAGTACATTCTCATAATGTTTGAAGAATGATAAAATGGAATGAATTCAACTCTATTTATACAGCGCTGTTGTGTGTCAGAGCAGCTTTAAGAGTGTGTGTGTGTGTGTGTGTGTCTGGAAGAGAATATCGTCACAGTCCAGCTGAAGTCAGTTCAGTGATGTTCATTTCTGTTGTAATTAAGTTATTATTTTAGTTCATATATATATATATGTATATATTCAGCCGCTCTGGAGTAAACCGTGATGTCATCGTCCAGCTCAGTTCAGTTGTGGTATAATAGTGTCAGTGCAGGAGATCAATAATACTGATGAATATTAAATGTCCATAACTAAACAGACAGTCTCAGTGACAGAATGGAGAAAAACAGTGTATGATTATGATTGTGATGATGATTCAGGAGCATTACAGGTCAGAAGTCAGATTGGTTTGGAGCAATAAGAATATTGATGATGATGATGATGATGTCACTAAAACATTCTCATTATTGAGACGATGTGCTAGTGGATCTTACAGTGTCTTTCCTCCTCCTCCTCCTCCTCCTCCTCTTCCTCTTGTTCTCCAGGCTTGATGTGTTGAGTTCAGCAGATGTGATTCTCTTGTTTCCCCCAGGCGTGTCGTACGCTGATCATCTTCACTTCATTGCGTGGCGTTCAGCGAGCGCTGGGTTTCTGACAGAAGCGAGCCGGAGGACAGAGCGTCGGAGGAAGAGGACTCAGATGAGAACACTCCCTCTCCTCAGAGCCGCTCCGAGAGCCTTTAACAAGAGCCGTGAGACTGATGGAGCCATGCTAGTCCAGAAAACCAAAGGAGTGTGTGTGTGTGATGTCCAGCCGGATCGGAGTGTGTAACGCGGACTGGAGTGTGTGTGTGTGTGTGTGTGTGTGTGTGTGTGATGTCCAGTCGGATCGGAGTGTGTAACGCGGACTGGAGTGTGTGTGTGTGTGTGTGTGTGTGAGATGTCCAGCCGGATCGGAGTGTGTCACGCGGCTCACGATACAGTTAAACGCTGCCATTAGAACATCACAACTGAGGTTTCAGTTCGTAAAGACCTTATTTGTGTTTTTGTAAAGAAAACCTTCAAATATAAAAAGCATATTTTTGATATTTTATAAAATGATTTTAAAGATGTCACACAGTATATGATGGAAAATGTATTTATGTACCAAATAAAAACATGAAGCGATCTGCATCTGAATGTGTGTTTATTAAGGGTCCCGTATTATGCAACTTTTCACAAGATGTAAAATAAGTCTCTGATGTCCCCAGAATGTGTGTGTGAAGTTTCAGCTCTAAATGCCCAACAGATAATTTTTTACAGCATGTTTAAATTGTCATTTTTTGGGGCTCAGAAAAACACGCTGTGTGAGTGTGTGCCCTTTAAATGCAAATGAGCTGCTGCTGCCGGCACAGGGGGCGGAGCTTCACGAGCTCGCGCTCAATGACGATAATATCAGAAACTCTCAGTAACGGTGTTCATTTCCAGTCGGACAATAATGTCTACAGAGTCTGTATAGAGATGGAACAGGTATAGTTTACTAGTTCAATTACGTTTATTATATCTTATTTGTCATCTGCTTGTATGTATCCATTATTTATTAAAGTCCCCGTGAACCGGAAGTTGCAAACGATTTTTCTCCAGTGCTGTGACGTATTTCCAAGTGAAACGGAATATTGAACAGAGGGCAGGGTTTTACTCTAGCGCTCCTTCCTCTCCATCTCTCGCTCACAGCAAACTAACGGTTTGAGGGGAGTGGTTAAGCGTTTCCCCACCCAAACTGTGAAACCTACGTCATCAACCGTTCCAGACCGGAAGTAACTTTTCAGATTTTGATTAAAGATTACCAAGGTAAAACATTTTTTTAATATATATTTACTTGCACGGATTAATTGTTCACCACAAGACTAGTAATATGCGCTAACAAAGTAAATAGGTTCAATTTTGATTTCACGGGGACTTTAATAGCCTACAAGCCTGCTGTTTCGGACCAGGTCCGAATGATGATCAAACATATACTGGTGAGTTTAATAAAGTTTATTCTACATCACACACAAAAGATGAACCGTCAGTTTTACTTCAGAAAATCAGCGTAAGAGCTGAGTAAACACAGTAAGTTATGTTGAGGGAGTTGAGGGAGCGTTCCTGTGAGCGGAAGCTAGTCAAGAAACTGTTCTACTGACGTCATTAAAGAAGGAAGTAGAGGGATGTAGTCCAAACGGGCCGTTCGATGTAGGCTACTTCTGTTCAATAAAATATCTCGCTTGGCATTGAACTTTGAGCTTTATAATTTTACAGATATTAATTATGTATACTCTAACAACAACATTACACACTAAATAAAGTTTGAAACATGGGATCACGAGGAACGGGACCTTCCCAGCTGAGTGTGTTTAAAGTGTTAAAGCCGAGTGTGTTTGAATGATTCCTCAAATCATGTGTTGTGATGAGAGTTAGTGATCATAAAATCAGAAACACGCAGAAAATGTGTGTGTGTGTGTGATTGACCACGCTTCTCTGTTCACAGGTCATGATCTCGTAAGTTCTCGTCTCGCATCAGGATTCCAGCGGTCAGAGAATCTTCATGATCATAGTCATCATCACACACTCGGGACAAACACAGGTTTGGCTTCGGCTCATGAAACACAAGACAGAATCAACATGTGGAGTACAAACATCAGGACACACTACAGTGAGTGAACAGAACCGGTGTTCTGTCGATTTTTGCTGCCTTGTCGAAAAATGCTACCGTAGCGCGAATTGATCACAGAATGCCGATTAAAGTCGTATGAAATACAATTCTAATACAATTCTAAGTTATGAGTAGCTACTGTATACTGTAGACTACTGTTTTTATTTTTAAAACGGTGTGAAAAGTAAAAATTATCATAAAATATTCATGTTTGACTTGTCAAAGTACACCTTTTCTTATAGTAACTGAAACTTTCAGTTATTCCTTTTCAGCTGGCTGACCGTACACATATTCATATGGTAGTAAGGATTTTTAAAGGGAAATTATACATTATAACAGGAAAATGTACCTTTTGTAAAAAAAAAAAAAAAAAACTGTGAGTCTGCACATGCGCATAACCGATAAGTAGGAAATCTCGATGGGTAGCATGAATTGTCAGAACACCGGCACAGGAACTACACACACACACTCTCACACAAACACAAACAGTCTCTCACACACTTGCTCACGCGCACCGCACACACACACACACACACACTCTCTCTTACACTCAAACCCACTCTCTGTCTCTCACACACACACACACACACACACACACACACACACACACACACACACACACACACTGTTATGGTTTAAGAGAAGTCGCTCACACACACTCTCTCTTACACTCAAACCCACTCTCTGTCTCTCACACACACACACACACACACACACACACACACACACTGTTATGGTTTAAGAGAAGTCGCTCACACACACTCTCTGCCACGTCTCAGGAGAGCAGTAAAGTGAACCCGCTGAGATCTCACAAACCGAGACGATGTTTACAGCTTCAACAAACACAACAGCCCACATGTGTGTGTGATGCTGTTAGTCAAAGATTTATTGAATATTCCATCATCATCATCATCATCATCATCATCTCCTCTCCTTTATTTATACAGTGCTATTACAGTAAAAAATAGTAATACATGTAAAATAGTTATTAATTTAGTTTATTTATATATATATATATTCAGCCACTCTGGAGTAAACCGTGATGTCATCGTCCAGCTCAGTTCAGTTCTGGTATAATAGTGTCAGTGCAGGAGATCAATAATACTGATGAATATTGAATGAAATGATAAATTGAATGTCCCCAACTGAGCAAGCGGAGGTGGAGAAGGCGACACATGCAGGATCTGCACTTTGATCAGGATCTCTTGATAAATCATTATTATAATATACTAAGTCATATTTATAAGCTCAAGTCAAAATTGACATACTAAGTCATAATTATGATGTGTCAAAATTAGATAAAAAGTAGAAATTATGACAAAAAAGTCACAATAATTAGCTTGAAACTGGCACAGTAAATCATAAATTATGACACACTGAGTTGTAGTTATGAAATAGAAAGTAGAATTGTGAATTTCTATGTCAGTCTTTTTATGTCATATTTTTGACTTTTTGTCATAAATCATGCTTTTGTAAATTGTGATGTGGCTATTTTGTGCTTGGTTTTGCCATCACCAGCTTCAGTGTGTGTGTGTGTGTGTGTGTGTGTGTGTGAGGAGAAAGTGTCTGGTGTTTTACAGTGCGGTGAGGTTGCGATGTTTTTAATATGTCCTGTGTGTTACTAGAAGCTGGTGTCCCTGCGGAGCAACATCTCGTTATGATGCGGATTAAAGTCGTTAGAGCGACGGCTCACATCTGCATCTCGTTGAGATCCAAACCTGAAGGTCTTTATAAGCGCCGGGCTTTGATCTTTACACCCGTTTAAAAGTGTCTCGTTCAGGAGATTCCCGATTCCCTGAGCTGCTGAAAAGATTGAGTGTG
>NC_142782.1:34943417-34955917 GCF_988280905.1 Pimephales promelas | reverse complement strand
ACAATGCAATCATGATAAAGAGATGAACAAATAAACCTGATGATCATATTTAATACTTATGATTTTTCTATAAAATGATCATAATCAAGTATAAAGATAAGCTTCAGTCCAGTTGAAATATTAATAATAATAATAATAATAATTCAGGACTGGAGGATATCGTTTTGATTATGTTGATCAATTATAGACTGTCGAGATTTGTGCGTCAGATATGACACAAAAGCATCTCTCCCACTTGTGTACAGTGTAAATATGATGATCATAACCCCTGAGTGTAATTTATGTGCAGTTATAAACACGATCTTTGACATTTTTCAAGCCGTCACCTTTTGCGTGATGTTGTGCCTCCAATCCTCCCGCTGGTGTTGTGGGTCAGGAGCGGAGCAGGGCATCATGGGTAATCCGCTGCAGGGAGTGTTTTGTTGAGCGAGCGAACATCGCCGCTTTCATTAAGGTCAAGAGCACAACATGCCGGCGCTCGCTGTCGAGTCCGTGTGCGTGGTTATGGTTTTTCATGTGTTTATGTTTTCTGAATCAGCAAGCAAGAGTTTATTGGGTAACAACTTCACATGAAGGAGTGTGCATAAGACGGACACGTTATGAATATGAAGGACAACGGTCATTAACCCTCTGGGGTTGCTCGTTTCAGAGTCACACTCGGGGTGTTCGGGTCCAAATGAACCCAAAGGGCGGGATTCATGATTTTTTTTTTTTTACTCGTTTTTTATAATATTTTTTCTTTTCTTTTTTGGTGTTTTGAGAAAATTTTAAAAATAAAACAAATATATAATTAGCATTAATGCATAAATTATGACAAAATTTCCCCCCATTGCACATAATAGAAAAAATATTAAAATATATATATATATATATATTAAAGCTGTATTTCATTTTAGAGTCAAGCCAAGGCCTCATAAAAGCAATTTTTGAAATGAGATGGATGCCATCTGGTGGACAAACTGAGCATTTTAAAAATGCAAAACACATGTATTTATTTGAATTTTTTGGTGTGTTTGTGTATAAAAGTGTGTGTGTGTGTGTGTGTGTCTGCTTGTTTTATAGATTCACCCCTTCACTGTTGTGTGCTTTTTTTCAAGATTGTGGCTGATTTGTAGATTGTACGCACAAAAAAATTATTTCATATTTATTTTCACATTATTGTCACATTTTTGGGCCCATTTGGACCCGAACACCCCAAGTGTGACTATTTTTTTTACAACCTCTTAGACTACTCACATCCCGTCCCCAATTTTTTTGGGTGATCAAATACCAAATACCAACAAAGTCACCAAATTTCGGACCATTCCGAGGAAGCTGTGATTGAAAAAAAAAAAAATTATTTAAATTTTTCGGGTCCATTTGGGCCGAACAACCCCAGAGGGGTAAGTGTCATTCGCTTTGTTATGACATTATGACATTTTTAATGCAAATATGACATTGTTTGAGATATCTTTGTCATGACACTTTGACATTACCGATTACATAAGATCACACACCAAATAAGATTTTGGTTACATCGCCCACTCCTAATCGTGTTAAATTACAATACGGATCAACATAATCGTGATTATTACTATGATTATGGCCATAATTAATCAGTCCATAAAGAGCATGTCAGATGCTTCTGTGGAGGTCAAACACAGTCACACAGAAGATAATGTGGCGTTTATATTCCAGTGAGGAGTATACATGAGTAATGTGGATCATTTACTGCACCTGCAGGGACGAGCTGACCGTGTGTGTGTGTGTGTGTGTGTGTGTGTGTGCAGCTTCAGTCGCTGAGCAGTCTGGATCTGCGGCACATCTCTGAGCTCAACAACGAGACCGTGATGGAGGTCGTGAGAAAGTGCCGGAACTTGACGTCCCTCAACCTCTGTCTCAACTGGACCATCAATGACAGGTGCAAACACACACACACACACAAACACACACACACACACACACACACTTTGTCTTCATCTATCACATTCTCAATGATCAATGTCTGTTTAAAACACTTTCTGTAGTTTCAATTCTTAAATTTTGGTTTTATTTTAGCACAGTTTTCTGATTTTACATGTTATGTTTAGTTTGTTTCAGCAGTGCAGTATTAGTTTCAGTTTGTTTTTATTTCATGGAGAAATCGTTTATTGTTTTATATATATTTCTTTTTTTATTTAGCATCCATTTATCTATACATCCATCCATCCATTCTATAAATCAATCCATCCCTCATCCATCCATCCATCCATCCATCCTATAACCATCCTATAAATCAATCCATCCATCCATCCATCCATCCATCCATCCTATAACCATCCTATAAATCAATCCATCCATCCATCCATCCATCCATCCATCCATCCATCCATCCATCCATCCATCCATCCTATAACCATCCTATAAATCAATCCATCCATCCATCCATCCATCCATCCATCCATCCATCCATCCATCCATCCATCCATCCATCCATCCCTCATCCATCCATCCATCCATCCATCCTATAACCATCCTATAAATCAATCCATCCCTCATCCATCCATCCTATCCATCATATCTATCCATCCACCCATCCATCCTATCCATCCATCCATCCATCCATCATCCATCCATCATCTATCCATCCATCCATCCATCCTATAACCATCCTATAAATCAATCCATCCATCCATCCATCCATCCTATAACCATCCTATAAATCAATCCATCCCTCATCCATCCATCCTATCCATCATATCTATCCATCCACCCATCCATCCTATCTATCCATCCATCCATCCATCCATCCATCATCCATCCATCATCTATCCATCCATCCATCCATCCTATAACCATCCTATAAATCAATCCATCCCTCATCCATCCATCCTATCCATCATATCTATCCATCCACCCATCCATCCTATCTATCCATCCATCCATCCATCCATCCATCATCCATCTATCATCTATCCATCCATCCATCCATCCATCCTATAACCATCCTATAAATCAATCCATCCCTCATCCATCCATCCTATCCATCATATCTATCCATCCACCCATCCATCCTATCTATCCATCCATCCATCCATCCATCCATCATCCATCTATCATCTATCCATCCATCCATCCATCCATCCTATAACCATCCTATAAATCAATCCATCCCTCATCCATCCATCCTATCCATCATATCTATCCATCCACCCATCCATCCTATCTATCCATTCATCCATCCTATAAATCAGCTAAAGGCCTCCGTCAGCCTCGCGGGACGAGAAACATCACACAGAAAAGAGCATTTATCTCATTTAGCTCATATACGGGTCAGAGAGAAACGGATGTTTCTGAAGCCCGTTTGGCCACGACATCACAGGAAGCCGTTTCTAAAATCTGTTCTCCACATGCGCAGAGCGTTTGATCCTGCGCTGCATGTTTCTCCTTGTTTTTGATTATTCAGTCATATTTCTGTGTGTCGTTTGAGACCTGAGTGATTGAGATACAGTAGAAGAGCGCGGCTGTAAGGCAGAGATGTCACGCTTAAACAAAAAACAGCTTTTCCTGCACTTTATCAGAAGGCTTCAATCATCTGAGTCCAGCTGCTCTTACACACACTGAGCTCGTCTGCATATGAAGCTCGTCTGCACTGAACAGTGAATACAGATCAACTCTATTCATGAACTATTACTACACTTACACTGGTGTTGAACAGTAAATACAGTCACAGCTAATTAAGTATATTTACTCTATTCATTTTTATGTAATTATACCAATAATCTAGTGGTTCTCTAAAATAAGCTCTAAAACAACTAAAAGTCCTGTTTTTTCTTATTTCTATTCACTCCCTCAACAACGAATGAGGATCCTCATGGTATTGAGAAACATGGATATAAAAGGCTTTTAATTTCAAATCCAGAAATGAATAAAATATTAAAACACAGAGGGGATTTTTAATAATAAATATACCTTTTTCTTATATTTAATTATGTTTGTGAGTAAAACATATTTCAAAATGTTTCTCATTAATCCATGTGCAGCCGTTCACAAACTACTGCAAATTTAAGTAAATTCATTGGTTATAAAAAACATTCAGCTCCAAAAAAAAAAAAAAAAAACTTCTGGAATTGAATTAATTAAATTATTTATAATTATTTTACGTAATTATTTAGCTTAGTAGTTCTTATATTTTCCATATTTAAATTTGTATTACTTTTGTTAAATTAAGCTAAATGAAAATTAATTAGAAATCAATTAGAAATGTGTTGTTGTCATATTTATGGGTTACTTTGGTAACACTTTACAATAAGGTTTACTAGTTAATATTAGTTCATGTATAAACTAACAATTAGCAATACATGTTACAGTATTTATTTATTAACATTAGTTAATAAAAATCCAGCTTTTCATTGTGTGTTCATGTTAATTAACTAATGTTAACAAATACAACCTTTGATTTTAATAACCTATTAGTAAATGTTGAAATTAACATAAACTAAGATTAATAAATCCTGTAGAAGTATTGTTCTTTATAGTTCATGTTAACTAAGGTTGTTAACTAATGAGCCTCTTTGTAAAGTGTTAGTCAATACACTGTAAATATATTTTCAAGATTTGTAATCACACCTTTTTTTCCATTTGTCAAATCAACTTAATTTATTTAGTTCAGATAACTTATTATTTTGAGTTTCTGATGATTAAATCATTCTCCTTCATTGTATTAACTCACTTTTTCCAGTTCAATCAACTTAAAATTTTAAGGCAACCAGGTTACTTACTTTTTTAAGTTAAACCAACAATATTTTTTTTACAGTGTTTTTATTTTATTTTTTTTAATATTTGATTTTAGTGCATCAAGTTAAGCTACACTGTAAAAAAATATTTTCAAGATTTGTTATCACAACATATTTTCTTTTGTCAAATCAACTTAAGTAATTCATTTAGTTGAGATAACTTATTATTTTGAGTTTCTGTTGATTAACTCACTTTTTCCAGTTCAATCAACTTAAAAGTTTAAGTCAACCAGGTTACTTACTTTTTTAAGTTAAACCAACAATATTATTTTAAAGTGTAAATGAGAATGTTGCCTATTTTTTAATATCTCATTTCAGTTTACGTAACAAAAAAAAAATATTTTTATGCTTTTATTTAACCGGAATAACCTTTAAAAAGGTTGTGACCGAGAACAAAGTTTGCATATTTGTGTGGATAATGTGAAGCTGGAGTTCAGGAGGTTGAGAACCGCTATAATAATCCATATTCATCATGTTTCGGCATGTCGGTGGTTATGAGGGAATCTGGGCATATTCCTCTCACGTCAGAAGTAAATCATGTGACCCAGACGCCCGTAGATGAGCCTCCTGCACATAAATCACACGTGTGATGATGAATAACCTGGACAAATGTTATTTCATGGGCTTTTGTTCTTGTTTAATACGCGTGTGTGACTGGAGAATGTGAGGAAATTCCTTCTTCTGTTTATATTCCTGATCTAGCGTATGGATTTACAGTCTCCTCAGGCTCGTTCTGAGCGTTAACACAATATTGAATTTACAAGCGGCCCCAGATACAATCGGCTGAGCGCTGCCGTTCCTCTTCTTTTATGATTTGGGGATTTATTGGAGATGTGGTTGGCCAATATCACATTATGCTTCTTCCAGAAGAGATTTGACCCTTTTTGAAATGCTGATGGATTTCTGTGCAGTGCTTCCCGTTGGGTTTGGTTTCGCTGAGGTCAGAGGTCAAACTGGACGATGGGGAAAAACGCCATGTTTTTTTAGGTGATGGTACCTTCATCTGCAACAGGTTTCTTAAACTCACACAGAAGTCTTTCAGATCAGGTGGATCAGGAAAATCACTTATTTGAACCGTGTGTGTGTGTGTGTGTGTGTTTTTCCTTAAAATCCAAGAGGATCGCTGGTCGTCACAAACCACCTTGTAACCAATCAGATCAACATGTGATCGTCTGCCAGTGGATCTCTGAGCTGAGGCTCATTTGCATATTCATAGAACCACGCATACTAAATGATGTCGAGTTACATCAAGATATTTTAAGGCATGAAGACAGGAAAAAACTTTGATATGTAATTTTGGTGATCAAAGATGAGTTTTAACCCTTGTGCATCCTTATGGACATTTTTGTCCTTTTCAGTTTTGTTTTTTTGATCACTTTGCCTGTGTTAAAGCTAACTGCAAAAAATTATAAAAATATTTTTTGCATTAGCTCCCTCTCAGCACCTTTTGGACAAAAACGTCCCCATTGAAACCCATTAAAACTGCCATTTTTAATCCCCGCTTCAGTTAACTAGAAAATTATGCAGTCTTTGTTAAGAGGCTTTCATTCTGATGGCAAGGCTTGAAAAGTATTGTATTTTTTACTATTTTTTATCAGATGGTGTAATTTTTTTTTTTTAAATTTGGCCAATAAAACAAATATCGCTTTATTCCTGTTTTCTGCTTCGGCATATTATAGAGCCAACGGGATAAATTATGCAACAATATTTGCTTGGGTGTGTTGGTATTGATGTCAGAGTGTGGTTAGTATATAAAAAAAAATATGTGTGTGTGCGCATGTGTGTGTTTGTAATACTGAGAGAAAAAAACTGCAAACTCAAATCCAATCACTGTGAGCTCCAGTGGGGTTTTGCTGCCACCCAATGGGGAAAATATGTTACTACACCCAAACAAACTGTTACCCAAAGCTCATTTTTTGAGATATCATCCTCAAATTTGGAGCACAACCTATTTAGATTTATGGCAGTTTTGAGTTCAACCTGATTTATAAAATATATATTTTATATAAAATATTTTTATAAATAATTTTCATAAACTTATACCTATATAACTTTTTTTTTGGATTTACTTATTATTATTTTTTTACTTCAGCAATAATCTGCAAAGGGTCTTCTTTAAAATGATACCAAACTTAAGTCTGTCTACTCCGTTTTTTGACATGGACATTTTTGTCCTCTTTTTACCTATGAGTAACTTTTTTTAATTGATGCACAAGGGTTAAAGGGATAAAGTGTTTAAAATGAAACCAAGTAAGGGGTAACATTTTAAGTTTCACAACAAAGCCGTAAACACGACTCGTTAGCATCTCCAGTATGTTAATAAGTGTGAGTAATGGCGTGTAACACGTCGTCTTGAGCTCCCGCTCTTCTCCAGCTGTCTCGCAGCGTTCAGTGTGTGTTGTTTTACAGGAACGCCGAGTGTGTGTGGAAGTAATGTACGTCTGAATGACTTCTCTCTGCTGGATTAGCCGTATCGTTCCTCTCGCTGGTGTTTTCATTCGCACCGCAACTAAATTAATTACGCCGGTTGGCTTTGGGAAAGTGTGTTTTTCAGGACTCGCTTCAGGCTCACTTGATCCATCCGATGAGTCCCGGTGGAGGAAAGCCCTGGAGATCGGCACTATCCGGTTCTCTCTCCAGCTGTATAAACGGGTCGTTCGAGTCGCTCTGAATGAGAGGCTCTGCTGAGCAAATATCTAATGCAATAACGTAAAGCAGCTCTTAAGCGTCGCTCCCGCTGGCCCGATACTGGAAGACTTATTACATTCACACACGGAGAAGTCCTTGACCGTAATGTTGTGTTTGTCCTTCATTACTTCAGCTCTTTCTTTCTCTTATAGGATCAGTGCCCTGTGTGTCAGCACCTTAAGTGTGCTTTTCCCGTTGATAATGATTCACTTTTATAACTGTAGTTAGTAGGGCTGGGTATTGAGACAAATTTCACAATTCGATTCGATTTCGATTCCGATTCAATTCAATATTGATCATTTTGGATATACGATCTCACGCCACAGCGACAAAACGCTATTTATGTTTTTGAATTTCTAATGAAAATGGACGTAATTTAAAAATTGAGACTTTATTTCATATCAATAGTAACAAAGGACAAAGATTATTGCGATTTTTTGGATGTGCGCAGCCGCGATACAGTGATCCATTCATTCAAATGAAACAGGATGACTAATCGATCCTTGAGATTTAAGACTTGATATCGGTTCGTAAAAATAAGAATCGATTAATATCGAGAAATCAATATTTATTACCCAGCCCTAGTAGTTAGTGTGTAATGTTGCTGTTTGAGCATAAACAACATCTGCAAAGTTACCACGCTCAAAGTTCAGAGCAAATGAAGAGATTTGCTTTTTAACGGGATACTCCTTCCCTCACTTTTTTTTGGAAATGCAACTCCCTCAGGGTTAAACAGTCGAGTTTTACCGTTTTCGAATCCATTCAGCCGATTTTCTGATATTTAGAAGAATATCAGTAACCAGACAGTTTCTGGTCCCATTGACTTCCATAGTATGTATTTTTCCTACTAGAGCCCGACCGATAAAGGATTTTGAAGGCCGATACGATGCAAATATTTTTGGGTTTTAAAATCCGATATTCCGACATATCGGCCGATATTTTATTTATTTATTTATTTATTTTAAACTGGACATGATAGTCACAAATTTTGTCACGCTTATTTGAGTTTAGAGAACTGATGGGGATGTTCTTCTTGTTATTCAAGCAATGTATGTCTCGTGACCAACCCAACGAGTGTTGCCGACAGAAACGGTGTAGAGCGCCCTCTGGTGGACCATCTATACAACTCCAACACTCATGACATGGTTCAAGCGTGTTTCGTCCATTTTTATTTTATTTTTGAAATATTCATTTATCGGCCATTAAAACTGCCGATACCGATAGTTTGGAAAATGCCTAATATCGGCCGATATATCGGTCTGCCTCTATTTCCTACTCAATGAGACCAGAAACTGTCTGGTTACCGATATTCTTATAAATATCAGAAAATCGGCTGAATGGTTTGGAAAACAGTAAAACTCAACTATACTATGGAAGTCAATGAGAACAGAAACTGTCTGGTTTGGAAATAAATGGAAATTCCCCAAACCGGAAGTGCCGCGCATAACTCAAATCGCAGTGAGGTCGTCAGGAATAAGGTCTATAGCTTAAGGTTAGGAAAACTTTTCCTTAAATTAGTTTTGCGAGCACAAATTATAAAAAATGGCTGAGTTTATTGATCCCGTTATCCGTGATAGGACCATCTTAGCGACGAAAAACTGTTGCGGGAATAAATTTAAATGAGATTTCTTAAATTTAAGACCATACAACTCTTATTTTTTACTTATGAGAGGTCTTCATTTTGGTTGACACTTTGACTTAGACCCCAAAACACATCAAAACATCAGCAAAACTTGATTTTTTTTGTCAATATTACACACCCCTAATGTATTCATTTTTATTTCTTCAGGTCTCAAAAAGCCTTAGATTTGATATTTAAAAAGTGTGCAGTAACCCTGAGCAGTAAATGCGCTCCTGAAATATGCGCCGTGATTAATTTCCCGGGATCGCCAACCCGCCGATGGCTCCGTGAAAAATCCTCCGCAGGTTCTCGATGTGAAAGCTGTGAACGGCACGTATTCTGGGAGGTTTCATATGCATGTTTTGGTATTTATCACAACACATGGATCTGGTTATGATACACAGCCGCACATTAATCAAACACGCCCGAGTGCCGTTATAATGTCAGACGCTTGTGTAATTTGGCAGCGCCTCGTGCATATTTCATTTCTTCGTTAGGACACTTTCTGAAATGCGTCTGCATTCAATATCAGCAATGATTCACGATATCAAACACCTTTTTACCCCGAGCATGAGACCCGTTATATCTAACATATCAGCCTCCTGTCTGATGCAAATCTGTGTGTGTGTGTGTGTGTGTGTGTGTGTGTGCTAACATTATCCATAACACATTGTCTTCAGAAATATGAATCGGGAAATTAGTTATACAGTCAGAATTTTGAGATAAAAAGTCGCAATTATTTTAATTTTTAATTAAAATATGAATCCTAATATTTATGTATGTATATATATATATATATATATATATATATATATATATTATTCCGTGGCGGAAAAAAACGACATTCATTGTGCAGATCTGCTTATACTTTGTGAGATCGCGATGGTGTTGAAGCCTATAAGCGCTTTCTACTGATAATAAAAACGAGCGATCTTTGCGAGCTTTCTCCCAAATCCTGCATAAAGTAAATGTTTTAAAGAGGAATTGTTCTTATGTGATGAGCGTCCTGAACACACACTCGCAGGAGGTGAAATTAATTTCACTCCTCTAATAATCTCAGGTTTTCCCTCGCGAGCTCGCGCCACCTTCACCATTGTCAATATTTCTTCTGTATTCATAACTGTTTGTTTAACATGCCTTTAATTAGAAGCTCCTATTGAAGTCTTTAATTGCTTATTAAAACTCTTTTTTTTTCTCTCCGGAAAGCCAGAAACGGCTTATTTCTATGCGGCGGCGCGCTGGGAATCTCACTTGAAGAGAGTGTGTGTCGGGTTCGTGAGCACAGAGGGACAGACGAGCCAATTTGTCAGAGAAAAGTAAATTAAAGGTTCAAGCGCGGCGTCTCGCCTGAGATTTGTGGGGAAATGCATAAAGTTTAAGAGCTGATTAACAGTTCTGTATTTGTCCAAATCAAAGTGTTTCTCTTTTAGTTCACTTTAAAAAAAACAAACTTTTGCTGATAATTTACTCGCCCTCACTTTTGTGATGGACAGATGCACTTTTATTATAGATAGATGCACTTTTATGATGGATAGATGCACTTTTATGATGGACAGATGCACTTTTATGATGGACAGATGCACTTTTATGATGGACAGATGCACTTTTATCATAGATAGATGCACTTTTATCATAGATAGATGCACTTTTATGATGGACAGATGCACTTTTATGATGGACAGATGCACTTTTATTATAGATAGATGCACTTTTATGATGGATAGATGCACTTTTATCATAGATAGATGCACTTTTATGATGGATAGATGCACTTTTATGATGGACAGATGCACTTTTATCATGGATAGATGCACTTTTATGATGGACAGATGCACTTTTATGATGGATAGATGCACTTTTATGATGGACAGATGCACTTTTATGATGGATAGATGCACTTTTATGATGGATAGATGCACTTTTATGATGGATAGATGCACTTTTATGATGGACAGATGCACTTTTATGATGGATAGATGCACTTTTATGATGGACTGATGCACTTTTATGATGGATAGATGCACTTTTATGATGGACAGATGCACTTTTATGATGGATAGATGCACTTTTATGATGGATAGATGCACTTTTATGATGGATAGATGCACTTTTATGATGGATAGATGCACTTTTATGATGGATAGATGCACTTTTATGATGGACAGATGCACTTTTATGATGGATAGATGCACTTTTATGATGAATAGATGCACTTTTATGATGGATAGATGCACTTTTATAATGGACAGATGCACTTTTATTATAGATAGATGCACTTTTATGATGGATAGATGCACTTTTATGATGGACAAATGCACTTTTATGATGAACAGATGCACTTTTATGATGGACAGATGCACTTTTATGATGGACAGATGCACTTTTATGATGGACAGATGCACTTTTATGATGGATAGATGCACTTTTATGATGGACAGATGCACTTTTATGATGGACAGATGCACTTTTATGATGGACAGATGCACTTTTATGATGGACAGATGCACTTTTATGATGGACAGATGCACTTTTATGATGGATAGATGCACTTTTATGGACTTTTATTTAACAGAAACAGCCATTCACTGCCATTATAAAGCTTGGAAGAGCCAGAACATTTTTTAATATAACTCTGAGTGTCACACACACCTACAGTAGGATGGCTTCAGGGTGAGTAAATCATGGGCTCATTTTCAGTTTTGCGTGAACTATCCCTTTAATGATGCGGTCAGGCTGACAGACTCTGTGAAAAGAGTGTGTCATTATCGGAGCTGTTGTGTAATGTCATAAAGGTTATGAGTGTGTCGTCTCCAGCGCTTTATTATTCATTTAAAGGCCGTCGCTTCTGTCAGCCGAGAGACTTTTCAGCGTTTGAGGATCTTTTAAAACGGGTCAAGATCTGATTGAAGGGGTTCGTGTTCAGATTAATTACTCATCGCTCAGTCTTTCAGACTCTCGTGAAAGAACTGGCCATCAGTGTTACGCCAGAGAAAGAGCGATCGTTTTTCCTTTTCTTTATCGTTTATTTAAATGAACACAAGATCATGTGAACATTCTTTTATATTTCTGTAATGATACTGTTCATTTATTTCAGATTTACTTGTTATTTCGGATCTTGACAGTCCGTTCTCAATCTGGTTCGCTGTACTGTAATTCCTGAAAAACGCACGTCTTGTCCGTCCGCCGAGGAGAGCGAGTCACTCAGGTCTGGAGTAAACGATGACGGATTCGTTCATTTTGGGCCTGTAATGACGAGCTAACAGAGGAACACCTGCTGTAATGGAGCTGTTGACGGGACGTCCCCGAACACATGCAGAAAAGACATCAATCTCGTATTTGTGCCCCGCTGAGGCCTGTAATACATCTTCATTTCAACAGGGTTGTTGTAAATGTCACTTAATGAAAAACATCACAGCGTATGACAAATGTGTGTGAAG
>NC_142782.1:34918417-34938417 GCF_988280905.1 Pimephales promelas | reverse complement strand
TCTTTCTAACAAATCTATCCATCTTTCTTTCTTTCTAACAAATCTATCCATCTTTCTTTCTTTCTAAATAATCTATCCATCTTTCTTTCTAACAAATCTATCCATCTTTCTTTCTAGCAAATCTATCCATCTTTCTTTCTACCCAACTAATCTATCCATCTTTCTTTCTAACAAATCTATCCATCTTTCTTTCTAACTAATCTATCCATCTTTCTTTCTACCTAACAAATCTATCCATCTTTCTTTCTAACAAATCTATCCATCTTTCTTTCTAACTAATCTATCCATCTTTCTTTCTAACAAATCTATCCATCTTTCTTTCTAACAAATCTATCCATCTTTCTTTCTAACAAATCTATCCATCTTTCTTTCTACCTAACACATCTATCCATCTTTCTTTCTAACAAATCTATCCATCTTTCTTTCTAACTAATCTACCCATCTTTCTTTCTAACAAATCTATCTATCCATCTTTCTTTCTACCTAATCTATCCATCTTTCTACCTAACTAATCTATCCATCTTTCTTTCTAACTAATCTATCCATCTTTCTTTCTAACTAATCTATCCATCTTTCTTTCTAACTAATCTATCCATCTTTCTTTCTAACAAATCTATCCATCTTTCTTTCTAACAAATCTATCCATCTTTCTTTCTAACTAATCTATCCATCTTTCTTTCCAACTAATCTATCCATCTTTCTTTCTAACTAATCTATCCATCTTTCTTTCTAACAAATCTATCCATCTTTCTTTCTAACAAATCTATCCATCTTTCTTTCTATCAAATCTATCCATCTTTCTTTCTAACAAATCTATCCATCTTTCTTTCTTTCTAACAAATCTATCCATCTTTCTTTCTACCTAATCTATCCATCTTTCTACCTAACTAATCTATCCATCTTTCTTTCTAACTAATCTATCCATCTTTCTTTCTAACTAATCTATCCATCTTTCTTTCTAACTAATCTATCCATCTTTCTTTCTAACTAATCTATCCATCTTTCTTTCTAACAAATCTATCCATCTTTCTTTCTATCAAATCTATCCATCTTTCTTTCTATCAAATCTATCCATCTTTCTTTCTTTCTAACAAATCTATCCATCTTTCTTTCTTTCTAACAAATCTATCCATCTTTCTTTCTAACTAATCTATCCATCTTTCTTTCTATCAAATCTATCCATCTTTCTTTCTTTCTAACAAATCTATCCATCTTTCTTTCTTTCTAACAAATCTATCCATCTTTCTTTCTTTCTAACTAATCTATCCATCTTTCTTTCTAACAAATCTATCCATCTTTCTTTCTAACAAATCTATCCATCTTTCTTTCTATCAAATCTATCCATCTTTCTTTCTAACAAATCTATCCATCTTTCTTTCTTTCTAACAAATCTATCCATCTTTCTTTCTACCTAATCTATCCATCTTTCTACCTAACTAATCTATCCATCTTTCTTTCTAACTAATCTATCCATCTTTCTTTCTAACTAATCTATCCATCTTTCTTTCTAACTAATCTATCCATCTTTCTTTCTAACTAATCTATCCATCTTTCTTTCTAACAAATCTATCCATCTTTCTTTCTATCAAATCTATCCATCTTTCTTTCTATCAAATCTATCCATCTTTCTTTCTTTCTAACAAATCTATCCATCTTTCTTTCTTTCTAACAAATCTATCCATCTTTCTTTCTAACTAATCTATCCATCTTTCTTTCTATCAAATCTATCCATCTTTCTTTCTTTCTAACAAATCTATCCATCTTTCTTTCTTTCTAACAAATCTATCCATCTTTCTTTCTTTCTAACAAATCTATCCATCTTTCTTTCTAACAAATCTATCCATCTTTCTTTCTACCTAACTAATCTATCCATCTTTCTTTCTAACAAATCTATCCATCTTTCTTTCTAACTAGTCTATCCATCTTTCTTTCTACCTAACTAATCTATCCATCTTTCTTTCTACCTAACTAATCTATCAGTCTTTCTTTCTAACAAATCTATCCATCTTTCTTTCTAACTAGTCTATCCATCTTTCTTTCTACCTAACTAATCTATCCATCTTTCTTTCTACCTAACTAATCTATCAGTCTTTCTTTCTACTTAACTAATCTATCCATCTTTCTTTCTAACAAATCTATCCATCTTTCTAACATCTTTCATGATGCTAGCTACATGCTAATCATGCTAGCTTCTTGCTAAAAACATGCTAGCATGATGCTAGCAACATGCTAATCATGCTAGCATGATGCTAGCTACATGCTAATCATGCTAGCTTCTTGCTAAAAACATGCTAGCATGATGCTAGCAACATGCTAATCATGCTAGCTTCTTGCTAAAAACATGCTAGCATGATGCTAGCTACATGCTAATCATGTTATTTTGATGCTAGCTACATGCTAATCATGCTAGCATGATGCTAGCTACATGCTAATCATGCTAGCTTCTTGCTAAAAACATGCTAGCATGATGCTAGCAACATGCTAATCATGCTAGCATGATGCTAGCTACATGCTAATCATGCTAGCTTCTTGCTAAAAACATGCTAGCATGATGCTAGCTACATGCTAATCATGCTAGCATGATGCTAGCTACATGCTAATCATGCTAGCGTCTTGCTAAAAACATGCTAGCATGATGCTAGCAACATGCTAATCATGCTAACATGATGATAGCTACATGCTAATCATGTTAGCTTCTTGCTAACAACATGCTAATCATGCTAGCATGATGCTAGCTACATGTTAATCATGTTAGCTTCTTGCTAAAAACATGCTAGCATGATGCTAGCAACATGCTAATCATGCTAGCTTCTTGCTAAAAACATGCTAGCATGATGCTAGCAACATGCTAATCATGCTAGCATGATGCTAGCTACATGCTAATCATGTTAGCTTCTTGCTAAAAACATGTTAGCATGATGCTAGCAACATGCTAATCATGCTATTATGATGCTAGCTACATGCTAGTCATGCTAGCTTCTTGCTAAAACATGCTAGCATGATGCTAGCAACATGCTAATCATGCTAGTATGATGCTAGCTACATGCTAGTCATGCTAGCTTCTTGTTAAAAACATGTTAGCATGATGCTAGCAACATGCTAATCATGCTATTATGATGTTAGCTACATGCTAATCATGTTAGCTTCTTGCTAAAACATTTTAGCATGATGCTAGTAACATGCTAATCATGCTAGCATTAAGCTAGCTACATGCTAGTCATGCTAGCTTCTTGTTAAAAACATGCTAGCAACGTGCTAATCATGCTATTATGATTCTAACAACATGCTAATCACGCTAACAACATGTTAATCATCTTAACTACATGCTAATCATATTAGCATCAAGCTAGCTACATGCTAATCATGTTAGCTTCTTGCCAAAAACATCTATCTATCTATCTATCTTTCTTTCTTACTAATCTATCTTTCTAACTAATCTATCCATCTTTCTTTCTTTCTTTCTTTCTAATTCCATCTTTAAAACTTCATTCAAACTTCAAGATTATTCAAACGCTCTGGTCTGGCTTTCTCAAGCCAACTTAAAGTTTGTGTCATCAAACTTTTTTTTCTAGTTAAGTTGGCTTGAGAAAGCCAACTTACTGAAATCCTATTTAAACTTATTATTATTATTAAGTTGGCTTGAGAAAGCCAACTTACTGAAATCCTATTTAAACTTATTATTATTATTATTATTATTATTCTTCTTACTCAAAATTTTCTGACTCTAACTCCTCCTAGAGCTTTAACTCTACAAACTCCAAACTCGGGTCAGACCTTCAGACTGTTCTGACTTAGTGTGCTATATCTTTTTAGACTGATTCGACTTTCAGATTTCTTAAAAATTAATATTAAAAATCATAAAAATCCCATTGACTTTCATTGCAGCATGGTCAAATTGAGCCAAGACTACGGTGGCCCAATAGCGTACAACAAAAACTCAAATCTAAATTCCCTGAAGCCCTAGACTCAATTAAACTACCATTCTATATGAACTAATGAACTATCTATCTATCTATCTATCTATCTATCTATCTATCTATCTATCTATCCATCTTTCTTTCTAACAAATCTATCCATCTTTCTTTCTAACTAATCTATCCATCTTTCTTTCTAACAAATCTATCCATCTTTCTTTCTACCTAATCTATCCATCTTTCTTTCTACCTAACTAATCTATCCATCTTTCTTTCTAACTAATCTATCCATCTTTCTTTCTAACAAATCTATCCATCTTTCTTTCTAACAAATCTATCCATCTTTCTTTCTAACAAATCTATCCATCTTTCTTTCTACCTAATCTATCCATCTTTCTTTCTACCTAACTAATCTATCCATCTTTCTTTCTAACAAATCTATCCATCTTTCTTTCTAACAAATCTATCCATCTTTCTTTCTACCTAATCTATCCATCTTTCTTTCTACCTAACTAATCTATCCATCTTTCTTTCTAACAAATCTATCCATCTTTCTTTCTAACAAATCTATACATCTTTATTTCTAACAAATCTATCCATCTTTCTTTCTAACTAATCTATCCATCTTTCTTTCTAACAAATCTATCCATCTTTCTTTCTAACAAATCTATCCATCTTTCTTTCTACCTAACTAATCTATCCATCTTTCGTTCTAACTAATCTATCCATCTTTCTTTCTAACAAATCTATCCATCTTTCTTTCTACCTAACTAATCTATCCATCTTTCTTTCTAACAAATCTATCCATCTTTCTTTCTACCTAACTAATCTATCCATCTTTCTTTCTAACTAATCTATCCATCTTTCTTTCTAACAAATCTATCCATCTTTCTTTCTAACAAATCTATCCATCTTTCTTTCTAACTAATCTATCCATCTTTCTTTCTAACAAATCTATCCATCTTTCTTTCTAACTAATCTATCCATCTTTCTTTCTAACAAATCTATCCATCTTTCTTTCTAACAAATCTATCCATCTTTCTTTCTAACTAATCTATCCATCTTTCTTTCTAACTAATCTATCCATCTTTCTTTCTAACTAATCTATCCATCTTTCTTTCTAACAAATCTATCCATCTTTCTTTCTACCTAATCTATCCATCTTTCTTTCTACATAATCTATCCATCTTTCTTTCTACATAATCTATCCATCTTTCTTTCTACCTAATCTATCCATCTTTCTTTCTACCTAATCTATCCATCTTTCTTTCTACCTAACTAATCTATCCATTTTTCTTTCTAACTAATCTATCCATCTTTCTTTCTAACAAATCTATCCATCTTTCTTTCTACCTAATCTATCCATCTTTCTTTCTACCTAACTAATCTATCCATCTTTCTTTCTAACTAATCTATCCATCTTTCTTTCTAACAAATCTATCCATCTTTCTTTCTAGCAAATCTATCCATCTTTTTTTCTAACTAATCTATCCATCTTTCTTTCTAACTAATCTATCCATCTTTCTTTCTAACAAATCTATCCATCTTTCTTTCTAACTAATCTATCCATCTTTCTTTCTAACAAATCTATCCATCTTTCTTTCTAACTAATCTATCCATCTTTCTTTCTACCTAACTAATCTATCCATCTTTCTTTCTAACTAATCTATCCATCTTTCTTTCTAACAAATCTATCCATCTTTCTTTCTAACAAATCTATCCATCTTTCTTTCTAACTAATCTATCCATCTTTCTTTCTAACAAATCTATCCATCTTTCTTTCTAACTAATCTATCCATCTTTCTTTCTAACAAATCTATCCATCTTTCTTTCTAACAAATCTATCCATCTTTCTTTCTAACTAATCTATCCATCTTTCTTTCTAACTAATCTATCCATCTTTCTTTCTAACTAATCTATCCATCTTTCTTTCTAACAAATCTATCCATCTTTCTTTCTACCTAATCTATCCATCTTTCTTTCTACATAATCTATCCATCTTTCTTTCTACATAATCTATCCATCTTTCTTTCTACCTAATCTATCCATCTTTCTTTCTACCTAATCTATCCATCTTTCTTTCTACCTAACTAATCTATCCATTTTTCTTTCTAACTAATCTATCCATCTTTCTTTCTAACAAATCTATCCATCTTTCTTTCTACCTAATCTATCCATCTTTCTTTCTACCTAACTAATCTATCCATCTTTCTTTCTAACTAATCTATCCATCTTTCTTTCTAACAAATCTATCCATCTTTCTTTCTAGCAAATCTATCCATCTTTTTTTCTAACTAATCTATCCATCTTTCTTTCTAACTAATCTATCCATCTTTCTTTCTAACAAATCTATCCATCTTTCTTTCTAACTAATCTATCCATCTTTCTTTCTAACAAATCTATCCATCTTTCTTTCTAACTAATCTATCCATCTTTCTTTCTTACTAATCTATCCATCTTTCTTTCTAACAATTCTATCAATCTTTCTTTCTAACAAATCTATCCATCTTTCTTTCTAACTAATCTATCCATCTTTCTTTCTAACAAATCTATCGTTCTTTCTTTCTACCCAAGTAATCTATCCATCTTTCTTTCTAACAATACTTTCTTTCTCTTTCTTTCTTTCTTTCTTTCTTTTTAACAAATCTATCCATCTTTCTTTCTAACTAATCTATGCATCTTTCTTTCTAAAAATTCTTTCTTTCTCTTTCGTTCTTTCTTGATGCTAATAACATGCTAATCATGCTAGCTTTCCGCTAATCATGTTAGCTTCTTGTTAAAAACATGCTAGCATGATGCTAGCTACATGCTAATCATGCTAGCATGATGCTAGCTACATGCTAATCATGCTAGCTTCTTGCTAAAAACATGCTAGCATGATGCTAGCTACATGCTAATCATGCTAGCATGATGCTAGCTACATGCTAATCATGCTAGCTTCTTGCTAAAAACATGCTAGCATGATGCTAGCAACATGCTAATCATGTTATTATGATGCTAGCTACATGCTAATCATGCTAGCATGATGCTAGCTACATGCTAATCCTGCTAGCTTCTTGCTAAAAACATGCTAGCATGATGCTAGCAACATGCTAATCATGTTATTATGATGCTAGCTACATGCTAATCATGCTAGCATGATGCTAGCTACATGTTAATCATGCTAGCTTCTTGCTAGCAACATGCTAATCATGCTAGCATGATGCTAGCTACATGCTAATCATGCTAGCTTCTTCTTAAAAACATGTTAGCATGATGCTAGCAACATGCTAATCATGCTATTATGATGTTAGCTACATGCTAGTCATGCTAGCTTCTTGCTAAAAACATGCTAATCATGCTAGCTTGATGCTAGCTACATGCTAATCATGTTAGCTTCTTGCTAAAAACATGCTAGCATAATGCTAGCAACATGCTAATCATGCTATTATGATGTTAGCTACATGCTAATCATGGTATCATGATGCTAGCTACATGCTAATCATGCTAGCTTCTTGCTAAAAACATGCTAACATGATGCTAGCAACATGCTAATCATGCTAGCATGATGCTAGCTACATGCTAATCATTCTAGCTTCTTGCTAAAACATGCTAGCATGATGCTAGCAACATGCTAATCATGTTAGCAAGATGCTAGCTACATGTTAGTCATGCTAGCTTCTTGATAAAAACACGTTAGCATGATGCTAGCAACATGCTAATCATGCTATTATGATGCTAGCTACATGCTAATCATGCTAACAACATGCTAATCATCTTAACTACATGCTAATCAAATTAGCATAAAGCTAGCTACATGCTAATCATGTTAGCTTCTTGCCAAAAACATCTATCTATCTATCTATCTATCTATCTATCTATCTATCTATCTATCTATCTATCTATCTATCTATCTATCTATCTATCTATATTTCTTTCTAACTAATCTATCTTTCTAACTAATCTATCCATCTTTCTTTCTTTCTTTCTTTCTTTCTTTCTAATCTATCTTTAAAACTTCATTCAAACTTCAAAACTTCAAACGCTCTGGTCCGGCTTTCTCAAGCCAACTTAAAGTTTGTCATCAAACTTTTTTTTCTAGTTATTATTATTCTTCTTACTCAAAATTTTCTGACTGCTACTCCTCCTAGAGCTTTAACTCTACAAACTCCAAACTCGGGTCAGACCTTCAGACTGTTCTGACTCGAGTTGCTATATCTTTTTAGACTGATTCGACTTTCAGATTTCTTAAAAATTAATATTAAAAATCATAAAAATCCCATTGACTTTCATTGCAGCATGGTCAAATTGAGCCAAGACTACGGTGGCCCAATAGCGTACAACAAAAACTCAAATCTAAATTCCCTGAAGCCCTAGACTCAATTAAACTACCATTCTATATGTACTAATGATCTATCTATCTATCTATCTATCTATCTATCTATCTATCTATCTCTCTATCTATCTACCTAATCTTTCTTTCTTTCTTTCTAACTAATCTATCCATCTTTCTTTCTTTCTAACAAATCTATCCATCTTTCTTTCTTTCTAACAAATCTATCCATCTTTCTTTCTTTCTAAATAATCTATCCATCTTTCTTTCTAACAAATCTATCCATCTTTCTTTCTAGCAAATCTATCCATCTTTCTTTCTACCCAACTAATCTATCCATCTTTCTTTCTAACAAATCTATCCATCTTTCTTTCTAACTAATCTATCCATCTTTCTTTCTACCTAACAAATCTATCCATCTTTCTTTCTACCTAACAAATCTATCCATCTTTCTTTCTAACAAATCTATCCATCTTTCTTTCTAACTAATCTATCCATCTTTCTTTCTAACAAATCTATCCATCTTTCTTTCTAACAAATCTATCCATCTTTCTTTCTAACAAATCTATCCATCTTTCTTTCTACCTAACACATCTATCCATCTTTCTTTCTAACAAATCTATCCATCTTTCTTTCTAACTAATCTACCCATCTTTCTTTCTAACAAATCTATCCATCTTTCTTTCTACCTAATCTATCCATCTTTCTACCTAACTAATCTATCCATCTTTCTTTCTAACTAATCTATCCATCTTTCTTTCTAACTAATCTATCCATCTTTCTTTCTAACAAATCTATCCATCTTTCTTTCTAACAAATCTATCCATCTTTCTTTCTAACTAATCTATCCATCTTTCTTTCCAACTAATCTATCCATCTTTCTTTCTAACTAATCTATCCATCTTTCTTTCTAACAAATCTATCCATCTTTCTTTCTAACAAATCTATCCATCTTTCTTTCTATCAAATCTATCCATCTTTCTTTCTAACAAATCTATCCATCTTTCTTTCTTTCTAACAAATCTATCCATCTTTCTTTCTACCTAATCTATCCATCTTTCTACCTAACTAATCTATCCATCTTTCTTTCTAACTAATCTATCCATCTTTCTTTCTAACTAATCTATCCATCTTTCTTTCTAACTAATCTATCCATCTTTCTTTCTAACTAATCTATCCATCTTTCTTTCTAACAAATCTATCCATCTTTCTTTCTATCAAATCTATCCATCTTTCTTTCTTTCTAACAAATCTATCCATCTTTCTTTCTTTCTAACAAATCTATCCATCTTTCTTTCTAACTAATCTATCCATCTTTCTTTCTATCAAATCTATCCATCTTTCTTTCTTTCTAACAAATCTATCCATCTTTCTTTCTTTCTAACAAATCTATCCATCTTTCTTTCTTTCTAACTAATCTATCCATCTTTCTTTCTATCAAATCTATCCATCTTTCTTTCTAACAAATCTATCCATCTTTCTTTCTTTCTAACAAATCTATCCATCTTTCTTTCTACCTAATCTATCCATCTTTCTACCTAACTAATCTATCCATCTTTCTTTCTAACTAATCTATCCATCTTTCTTTCTAACTAATCTATCCATCTTTCTTTCTAACTAATCTATCCATCTTTCTTTCTAACTAATCTATCCATCTTTCTTTCTAACTAATCTATCCATCTTTCTTTCTAACAAATCTATCCATCTTTCTTTCTTTCTAACAAATCTATCCATCTTTCTTTCTTTCTAACAAATCTATCCATCTTTCTTTCTAACTAATCTATCCATCTTTCTTTCTATCAAATCTATCCATCTTTCTTTCTTTCTAACAAATCTATCCATCTTTCTTTCTTTCTAACAAATCTATCCATCTTTCTTTCTAACTAATCTATCCATCTTTCTTTCCAACTAATCTATCCATCTTTCTTTCTAACTAATCTATCCATCTTTCTTTCTAACAAATCTATCCATCTTTCTTTCTAACAAATCTATCCATCTTTCTTTCTATCAAATCTATCCATCTTTCTTTCTAACAAATCTATCCATCTTTCTTTCTTTCTAACAAATCTATCCATCTTTCTTTCTACCTAATCTATCCATCTTTCTACCTAACTAATCTATCCATCTTTCTTTCTAACTAATCTATCCATCTTTCTTTCTAACTAATCTATCCATCTTTCTTTCTAACTAATCTATCCATCTTTCTTTCTAACTAATCTATCCATCTTTCTTTCTAACAAATCTATCCATCTTTCTTTCTATCAAATCTATCCATCTTTCTTTCTTTCTAACAAATCTATCCATCTTTCTTTCTTTCTAACAAATCTATCCATCTTTCTTTCTAACTAATCTATCCATCTTTCTTTCTATCAAATCTATCCATCTTTCTTTCTTTCTAACAAATCTATCCATCTTTCTTTCTTTCTAACAAATCTATCCATCTTTCTTTCTTTCTAACTAATCTATCCATCTTTCTTTCTATCAAATCTATCCATCTTTCTTTCTAACAAATCTATCCATCTTTCTTTCTTTCTAACAAATCTATCCATCTTTCTTTCTACCTAATCTATCCATCTTTCTACCTAACTAATCTATCCATCTTTCTTTCTAACTAATCTATCCATCTTTCTTTCTAACTAATCTATCCATCTTTCTTTCTAACTAATCTATCCATCTTTCTTTCTAACTAATCTATCCATCTTTCTTTCTAACAAATCTATCCATCTTTCTTTCTATCAAATCTATCCATCTTTCTTTCTATCAAATCTATCCATCTTTCTTTCTTTCTAACAAATCTATCCATCTTTCTTTCTTTCTAACAAATCTATCCATCTTTCTTTCTAACTAATCTATCCATCTTTCTTTCTATCAAATCTATCCATCTTTCTTTCTTTCTAACAAATCTATCCATCTTTCTTTCTTTCTAACAAATCTATCCATCTTTCTTTCTTTCTAACAAATCTATCCATCTTTCTTTCTAACTAATCTATCCATCTTTCTTTCTAACAAATCTATCCATCTTTCTTTCTAACTAGTCTATCCATCTTTCTTTCTACCTAACTAATCTATCCATCTTTCTTTCTACCTAACTAATCTATCAGTCTTTCTTTCTAACAAATCTATCCATCTTTCTTTCTAACTAGTCTATCCATCTTTCTTTCTACCTAACTAATCTATCCATCTTTCTTTCTACCTAACTAATCTATCAGTCTTTCTTTCTACTTAACTAATCTATCCATCTTTCTTTCTAACAAATCTATCCATCTTTCTAACATCTTTCATGATGCTAGCTACATGCTAATCATGCTAGCTTCTTGCTAAAAACATGCTAGCATGATGCTAGCAACATGCTAATCATGCTAGCATGATGCTAGCTACATGCTAATCATGCTAGCTTCTTGCTAAAAACATGCTAGCATGATGCTAGCAACATGCTAATCATGCTAGCTTCTTGCTAAAAACATGCTAGCATGATGCTAGCTACATGCTAATCATGTTATTTTGATGCTAGCTACATGCTAATCATGCTAGCATGATGCTAGCTACATGCTAATCATGCTAGCTTCTTGCTAAAAACATGCTAGCATGATGCTAGCAACATGCTAATCATGCTAGCATGATGCTAGCTACATGCTAATCATGCTAGCTTCTTGCTAAAAACATGCTAGCATGATGCTAGCTACATGCTAATCATGCTAGCATGATGCTAGCTACATGCTAATCATGCTAGCGTCTTGCTAAAAACATGCTAGCATGATGCTAGCAACATGCTAATCATGCTAACATGATGATAGCTACATGCTAATCATGTTAGCTTCTTGCTAACAACATGCTAATCATGCTAGCATGATGCTAGCTACATGTTAATCATGTTAGCTTCTTGCTAAAAACATGCTAGCATGATGCTAGCAACATGCTAATCATGCTAGCTTCTTGCTAAAAACATGCTAGCATGATGCTAGCAACATGCTAATCATGCTAGCATGATGCTAGCTACATGCTAATCATGTTAGCTTCTTGCTAAAAACATGCTAGCATGATGCTAGCAACATGCTAATCATGCTAGCATGATGTTAGCTACATGCTAGTCATGCTAGCTTCTTGCTAAAAACATGCTAGCATGATGCTAGCAACATGCTAATCATGCTAGCATGATGTTAGCTACATGCTAGTCATGCTAGCTTCTTGCTAAAAACATGTTAGCATGATGCTAGCAACATGCTAATCATGCTATTATGATGCTAGCTACATGCTAATCATGCTAGCTTCTTGCTAAAACATGCTAGCATGATGCTAGCAACATGTTAATCATGCTAGCATGATGCTAGCTACATGCTAGTCATGCTAGCTTCTTGCTAAAAACATGTTAGCATGATGCTAGCAACATGCTAATCATGCTATTATGATGCTAGCTACATGCTAGTCATGCTAGCTTCTTGCTAAAACATGCTAGCATGATGCTAGCAACATGCTAATCATGCTAGTATGATGCTAGCTACATGCTAGTCATGCTAGCTTCTTGTTAAAAACATGTTAGCATGATGCTAGCAACATGCTAATCATGCTATTATGATGTTAGCTACATGCTAATCATGTTAGCTTCTTGCTAAAACATTTTAGCATGATGCTAGTAACATGCTAATCATGCTAGCATTAAGCTAGCTACATGCTAGTCATGCTAGCTTCTTGTTAAAAACATGCTAGCAACGTGCTAATCATGCTATTATGATTCTAACAACATGCTAATCACGCTAACAACATGTTAATCATCTTAACTACATGCTAATCATATTAGCATCAAGCTAGCTACATGCTAATCATGTTAGCTTCTTGCCAAAAACATCTATCTATCTATCTATCTTTCTTTCTTACTAATCTATCTTTCTAACTAATCTATCCATCTTTCTTTCTTTCTTTCTTTCTAATTCCATCTTTAAAACTTCATTCAAACTTCAAGATTATTCAAACGCTCTGGTCTGGCTTTCTCAAGCCAACTTAAAGTTTGTGTCATCAAACTTTTTTTTCTAGTTATTATTCTTCTTCTTATTTTTCTTACCCAAAATTTTCTGACTGCTACTCCTCCTAGAGCTTTAACTCTACAAACTCCAAACTCGGGTCAGACCTTCAGACTGTTCTGACTCGAGTTGCTATATCTTTTTAGACTGATTCGACTTTCAGATTTCTTAAAAATTAATATTAAAAATCATAAAAATCCCATTGACTTTCATTGCAGCATGGTCAAAATGAGCCAAGACTACGGTGGCCCAATAGCATACAACAAAAACTCAAATCTAAATTCCCTGAAGCCCTAGACTCAATTAAACTACCATTCTATATGTACTAATGATCTATCTATCTATCTATCTATCTATCTATCTATCTATCTATCTATCTATCTATCTATCTATCTATCTATCTATCTATCTATCCTTCTACCTAATCTTTCTTTCTTTCTTTCTAACTAATCTATCCATCTTTCTTTCTAACAAATCTATCCATCTTTCTTTCTAACTAATCTTTCGTTCTTTCTTTCTTTCTAACTAATCTATCCATCTTTCTTTCTAACTAATCTATCCATCTTTCTTTCTAACTAATCTATCCATCTTTCTTTCTTTCTAACAAATCTATCCATCTTTCTTTCTAACAAATCTATCCATCTTTCTTTCTAACTAATCTATCGTTCTTTCTTTCTAACTAATCTATCCATCTTTCTTTCTAACTAATCTATCGTTCTTTCTTTCTAACAAATCTATCCATCTTTCTTTCTAACTAATCTATCCATCTTTCTTTCTACCTAACTAATCTATCCATCTTTCTTTCTTTCTAACAAATCTATTCATCTTTCTTTCTAACAAATCTATCCATCTTTCTTTCTAACTAATCTATCGTTCTTTCTTTCTAACTAATCTATCCATCTTTCTTTCTAACTAATCTATCGTTCTTTCTTTTTAACAAATCTATCCATCTTTCTTTCTACCTAATCTATCATTCTTTCTTTCTACCTAATCTTTCTTTCTTTCTAACTAATCTATCCATCTTTCTTTCTAACAAATCTATCCATCTTTCTTTCTACATAATCTATCCATCTTTCTTTCTAACTAATCTATCCATCTTTCTTTCTAACTAATCTATCCATCTTTCTTTCTAACTAATCTATCCATCTTTCTTTCTAACAAATCTATCCATCTTTCTTTCTACCTAATCTATCCATCTTTCTTTCTACCTAATCTATCCATCTTTCTTTCTACCTAACTAATCTATCCATCTTTCTTTCTAACTAATCTATCCATCTTTCTTTCTAACAAATCTATCCATCTTTCTTTCTAGCAAATCTATCCATCTTTTTTTCTAACTAATCTATCCATCTTTCTTTCTAACAAATCTATCCATCTTTCTTTCTAACTATTCTTTTTTTCACTTTCTTTCTTTCTTTCTTTCTTTCTTTTTTCTTTCTTTCTAACAATTCTATCTTTCTTTCTTTCTTTCTTTCTTTCTTTCTTTCTTTCTTTCTTTCTTTCTTTCTTTCTAACAATTCCATCTTTCTTTCTTTCTTTCTTTCTTTCTTGCTTTCTTGCTTTATGCTAATCATGTTAGCTTCTTGCTAAAAACATGCTAGCATGATGCTAGCTACATGCTAATCATGCAAGCTTCTTGCGAAAACATGCTAGCATGATGCTAGCAACATGCCAATCATGCTAGCATGATGCTAGCAACATGCCAATCATGTTAGCATGATGCTAGCTACATGCTAATCATGCTAGCTTCTTGTTAAAAACATGCTAACATGATGCTAGCAACATGCTAATCATGCTAGCATGATGCTGGCAACATGTTAATCATGCTAGCATGATGCTAGCTACATGCTAATCATGCTAGCTTCTTGCTAAAAACATGCTAGCATGATGCTAGCTACATGCTAATAATGTTAGCATGATGATAGCTACATGCTAATCATGCTAGCTTCTTGCTAAAAACATGCTAGCATGATGTTAGCTACATGCTAATCATGCTAGCTTCTTGCTAAAAACATGCTAGCATGATGCTAGCTACATGCTAATCATGCTAGCATGATGATAGCTACATGCTAATCATGCTAGCTTCTTGCTAGCAACATGCTAATCATGCTAGCTTCTTGCTAAAAACATGCTAGCATGATGCTAGCTACATGCTAATCATGCTAGCTTCTTGCTAAAAACATGCTAGCATGATGCTAGCTACATGCTAATCATGTTAGCTTCTTGCTAAAAACATGCTAGCATGATGCTAGCAACATGCTAATCATGCTAGCATGATGCTAGCTACATGCTAATCATGCTAGCATGATGCTAGCTACATGCTAATCATGCTAGCTTCTTGCTAAAAACATGCTAGCATGATGTTAGCTACATGCTAATCATGCTAGCTTCTTGCTAAAAACATGCTAGCATGATGCTAGCAACATGCTAATCATGCTAGCATGATGCTAGCTACATGCTAATCATGCTAGCATGATGCTAGCTACATGCTAATCATGCTAGCATGATGCTAGCTACATGCTAATCATGCTAGCATGATGTTAAAAACATGCTAGCATGATGCTAGCATAATGCTAATCATGCTAACATGATGCTAGCTACATGCTAATCATGTTAGCATGATGCTAAAAACATGCTAGCTTCTTGCTAGCAACATGCTAATCATGCTAGCATGATGCTAATCATGCTAGCATGATGCTAGCTACATGCTAATCATGCTAGCTTCTTGCTAAAAACATGCTAGCATGATGCTAGCTACATGCTAATCATGCTAGCTTCTTGCTGAAAACATGCTAGCATGATGCTAGCAACATGCTAATCGTGTTATTATTATGCTAGCTACATGTTAATCATGCTAGCATGATGCTAGCTACATGTTAATCATGCTAGCATGATGCTAGTTACATGTTAATCATGCTAGCTTCTTGCCAATAACATCTATCTATCGATCTATCTATCTATCTATCTATCTATCTATCTATCTATCTATCTATCTATCTATCTATCTATCTATCTATCGATCGATCTATCTATCTTTCTAACTAATCTATCTTTCTAACTAATCTATCCATCTTTCTTTCTTTCTTTCTTTCTTTCTAATTCCATCTTTTTCCAACTTAATTCAAACTTCAAGATTCTTCAAACGCTCTGGTCCGGCTTTCTCAAGCCAACTTAAAGTTTGTGTCATCAAACTTTTTTTTCTAGTTTGTTTTGATATGTTGGGCCGTAGAGCAGAAAGCGGGTGATGCGAAGTGACGGACGGGGAGTGTGTGTTCATGGAGGATTGTGTTCCTCTTCGGCTCATAAATCAGGTTCAGGGTTCCCATTAAAACTGTGATTTGAAAGGCCACATTCATGGATCAGGATAATTATATAGTCCTGCTCTGATTCGTTGGCCTCGTTCAGACCTCAGGATGGTTTCGCACACGGAGAACTTTAATCCTTCATGGGTTTCGTTGGCTAAATGTTGTGGGAATCGCTGGACTGGATCAGGATTTTTCACTTTATTTTGAGAAATTTCTTAACTTTCACAAGGAATATTTTTGTGAAAATGGTCCTTTTGGAATTGATGCCGTTTGGAAATGTTTTTTATCGTTATTGATCATTGATTTATTGTAATCCACAGTGGGTTTTGGCTTTATTCGAGGCGTTCGCACACGGATTACTTTAAGCCTTCGTGGGTTTCATTGGATAAATGTGGTGGGAATCCTGTAGATTTCATGTATTTATGACTTTGTGTTGACGATTTGTGTTAATCTGGTCCGTTTGGAGATGTTTTGGTCTGTTTTTACCGTTATTGATCATGGATTTATTTTAGAAAACGGTTAGTTCCAATCGGTGTTGGGTTAGTTACTCTAAAAAAGTAATTAATTACTAGTTACTAATTACCTTTTCAACAGTGTAATTAGATTACTGTACTAATTACTCTCTTTAAAAAGTATTTAATTACTAATTACTTTCAAAATCCCATATCAATCTGAACCACATAAATAATACGATGATATATGAATCTGTTTTAATTCTTTCAAATAAATACTATAAAATTGCATGAATTATCCTTAAACTGACCAATGTGGAGAAGGTTACATTATAAAAATGATGTTAAACCCACTATTATTTTATGTCTGATCTCATGACATTTTACACTTTTTTTCATACATATTATACAATAATTCATACGAATTTGTACGAATGCGGTCATAGGATTTAGACACCTCATAAAATGCATCGGATTGATCTATACACAGTATTTACCTCAATTACATCAGAAGTAACTGTAATTAAATTACAGATAAATGAAGAGTAATCCCTTACTTTACATTTTCATGGGAAAAGTAATTAAATTACAGTAACTAATTACTTAGTAATTAGTTACACCCAACACTGGTTCCAATCCTCGATTCTGATTGGTCAATAGCTGTGCTTTATTCATGATAAAACACGTGTATCGCTGCAGTTTATTTGAGCGTTCATAATATTACACATTGGATCGTTGTTGCTGTTCACGGTCAGGGACTATTTTTTCTAGCGGAAGGAAGGCTTTTAGTGATTTTACTTAATGAAAGCACAAATAATTTTTTTTTTTACTTTAATATTTGTATTGTGTGGTAACCGTTTTATAAAAGAAATAAGGTACTCGAGGCAAGTGAATAAGTAACGTCTGGAGGGGTAACTCCGCTTCGTGTCGAGCCTAACAGCGTCCTTCAGCCTTTACTTATTGACGATACAGCACTGCTTCTCTCGTTCCTTATTGCATACATATACCATGGTCTGGGTGAATACTCGATTCTGATTGGCTGCAGGGTGTCAATTAAAAATGACACCTAGTAAAGGGGTTTTAGTGAAACTGACTGTTTACCGTTCGAAAAATAATAAATGAATGCGCTGGTGAGTAACCATAGCAACAGGCAGCCAAAGTATCCGCTTACAGTTTATTGTATCAAAACAAACATTAGTTAGCCGTTATACTACGCCTACCTGTGTGTTTGAATTATAGATTAAAAAAACGAAATTGTAACGCCCATGGCTAGACAAGCATAACTTGCATGAAAAAAAAAATACGTTAACTTTCTGGCTCGTAAGTTAGCTAAACTGAAGGGTTCTCCGACTATAAGCTAAATAAACCGTAAGGCGTAACCAGGGAAACCAAGTTATTGTTTGTAAAAACGTTTGATTTCGATTGTAACTAATTAAAATATAAACTAAAGTTTTAAAAATGTTTTATTTTTATTTTTATAAAAAAATGTGCCACTTATTTAAAATTGCAATTTCTCTGAAATAAAACTTTTGGATTTTTTTTTTTTTTTTTTTTTTTTTTAAATTATATCAAGAAAGCCTTAAAACATAAAAACAAAAGGCATCAAAATATAATCAAGGATTAAAACACAATTTCCATTGTGGTCCTTTTAAGACCACAGCTAGTACACAACTGCAGGAAATATGAAAGTGATTTTTGAATATTTTATTACAAAATTTTTACGAGGCGTTCGCACGGGTTTCATTGAATCCTGTAGATATTGTTTAAAGCACATGGAAAAGATTATGTGAAAATGTAGACCTCATCTAAACAGAAATGTTCAAATTATGAATCATATTGCAGTCGTCACTGCATTAAAACTGTGATGAGATTCGAGTGTCGGACTCGTCTGATGTTGTGCAGACAGACACGTCATCATGTTCAACTAACTCTTCCCATGTTGTGTTGTGTGATGATGTCAGATCATGTCAGGCGTCAGATGATGGACTGATGCGTCTCATGAGACCACACACACACATCTCTTCATCTGCCGTTAGAGGTTTCCCAGCATGCCGTGCTGCTAATTAACACCGCCATATTGATCCGCAGCCAGACTCGTCTCTTCTGATCAATATTAATAATTTATTGTGGTGAAATGAAGCAAGTAGCAGAAGTGCAGTTCATATAGTTGTTGGTTTATTGTTTGGCGTTTAACACACGTTTGTGTGCGTCTCAGACGGTCTACGTCTGATGAGAGACAAAATAAATCTGAGTTGCATATGAATTAATTGTTGAAATGATATATATATATATTAGGGCTGTCAAACGATTCATTGCGATTAAGTTAACAAAGACATCTCAAACAATGTTATATTTGCATTACCGTCAATCTGTCATTATTGAGCAAATGACACTTAATGACAGTTGTCATAAACATGCATAAAACCTTCATATTCATAATATACGTCATGTCATTATGGCAAGCCTTTTAGCTTTTATTCATTTCCAGGATATGAATTCTTGATATCAACAATTACATTTTTTGATATTTAATTGTGCAACAATTTAATTGTGATATCAAGCTTTGAATTATTGATATCAACAATTGAATTCTTGAGATCAAAAATGTGATATCAACAACTGAATTGTTTATCAACAATTTAATTGCTGATATCTGTAATTGTATTTTCACTAGTGAAATGTCACCATAGGCTGCCATTCAAAATGAATTGTTGATATCAAGAATTGATTTTTTACTAGTAGAAATATCATTTTTGATATCTATAATTACATTGTTACTAGTAAAAATGAGAATCCCTGATATCAATAATTAAATTGTCACTAGTTGAAATGTCTATTCTTGATATCAACAATTCAATTGTTACTAGTAAAAATGATCATTTTTGATATCTGAAAATGTATTTCTGATATCAATATTATTTCAGATATCTAAAATGGCTTTTTTTACTAGTAACAATGACATTCATGATTTCAGAAATTGTCACTAGTAAAAATTGAATTAT